>NC_091299.1:64463126-64489727 GCF_038502225.1 Cherax quadricarinatus
TGTACTCTAGTGGATTTATTGGTTGAAAGCTTCACTTTTGACCAATAATAAACTTAGTCCTTTCAGTCTTGCTCTAGGTTGACTGTTGTAATAATCACCACATCTTTTAGGTATTGTACTTATCATGGAGAGTGATTTCCTTAAGCAGTGGGTAACCTGTCTATCTTTCCAGCTTGGATGACAGAGAGGGTCACCTGCCAATCAACGAGTAGAATTGATGGAGATGGACTAACGTCCTGAGACTTCCCCTTTTTGGATTTAATTACCTGTGCACCTGTATGAAATTGCAGGACGTAACCCCTCATCATTGCAGCGGTAAAGAACCTGCTTTCCTGTCATCGGGATAGAATACTCACGGCTATTCTGTGAAGAACGAGCCGGTGGGTTGTCATCAACACCTGCGACCCCCCCCCCACATCATCGGCAACAGCTACGATTTCAACAACACGCAGTGTCACCAACACCAGACACCCAAGTTTTATATTAGCGTTGAATTCAGTTATCATTTATATTTTTCATTTTCTTTAATGTAGGATCAATATTTCACATTTAAGTGTTTTATATTTTATATTTTCTAAATAATAAAGTGTTTATGTTTGTCAGTTTTTATTCTTTTTCTATACATTAATTTTCCTGAGGAGGAGCCAGCCTTAGTAATACTGTCTGAAGTTGTTACAGGGCTGAATAAGCCTTCACACGCACGTGTGTGTAATTTCAAAGATTCTTCTGTCCACCTTCCCCTTCATCCCGGCCTGCGGCCATGCTTCCTACAAGACTGCTTGATCAAACAGGCGGCTGCGGCGGCGGCGGCGGCGGCGGCGGCGGCTGCTGCTGCTGCTGCTGCTGCTGCTGCTGCTGCTGCTGCTGCTGCTGCTGCTGCTGCTAGCGACCCCAGTCTTGTACACTTTAACTTACCCAGAATATACTTTAGACGGCTGTCGAGAGGTTTGCCTTCTCCCGTATCCTGCACTGGGCAAGGCTTGTCTGGAGCTTGCCTAGTGCGGGATGGATATGTTGGCCAGGGGGTTGCTATTGGCAACCCCTTGGCCAACATATCCATCACAGCTTGATTGATTTAGCACTTGGCGGATGTACTTGTTCCGGCAATGTTTCAGATATCTTATCTGAAAGACACCTGAAGGACGTTTCCAAGGATCAATGCCCCCGAGGCCCAGTCCAAGACCAGGCCTACTAGAGGGTCAAGGCCTGGCCAACCAGGCTGCTACTGCTGGTCGCACGCAATCCAATGTACGAACAACAGCCCGGCTGGTTAGGGACTGACTTGAGAAACTTGTTCAGTTCCCTCTTGAAGAACGCCAGAGGTTAGTAATTTTCCTCATGCCCGGAGAGAGGGTGATGAAGAGTCTGGGACCTCTGACATTCATCGAGCTGTCTTAATGTACTCGTTGCGCCCCTGCTTTTTAGTGCATGTATTTTGCACCCTCTACCAAGTCTCTTATTGTCATACGGAGTGATTTTTTCCAGGTATAAATTATGTACTATGCATCTGTCTCTCCAATGTTCCAAGCAATACAGCTGAAGGAACTTCAACCATTCCTAGGATTAAATGTTTAACTGAATGTATACAAACAGTGAATATTCTCTACGTTTACCAGCTCAACAATTTCGCCTGCCTTGAAGGGGTTCGTCAGTGTATGTACGTATGCAAGAACAAGTGACTTAAAAGCATCATCTTCGGCTCGGCATCTCGTTTCGTGAAATTTCTAGTTTTCTTGCTATAGCAACATTGTTATGATCCTTGAATGTGAGATCTTATGACATCATTAGTTCTAGGTCTTGCACATGGGACTTCCGCTCTTTTGAAAGATGAGAGTTTGTCTGGGACCACGGAAATCACTCTCTACGAAAGCAAAAGACTCTGTAGGCGGTGCAACATCCGCAGTGAAAAGCAGGGGCGCCATGAGTACGCTAAAACACAACACAATTAGTGTCAGGGGGACCTAGACTGTTCAACTGCCTCCCAGCATACATAACAGGACTTATCCTACCAAGAGACCCCTGTCTTAAAGAAGAACTGGACAGACACCTAAAGTCAGTATCTGGCTAGCCGGGCTGTGATTCGGCTAGCAGTAACAGTCTGGTTGATCAGGCCCTGATCCACCTCGAGGCCTCGTCACAGACCAGGTCACAGGAGCTCTGACCCTCGGAATACCCTCCAGGCACACGGATGTTGAAGGACTCTCTCTTATTGTGCCCACAGCGCCCCTACTGTCCACCGGGTTTATTTACATTTTCAAGAATGCGACACTTCAACATTTGGAAATCTTTAGTGATGTAACGTTTTGCCAACCAGTGGCTTCGTCAGTCCAATACAGAGAAGAACGGAGAAAGATGACTGATTACCTCAAACTTTTCCTGGTCTTTCTCCATTCTTCTCTGTATTAACTAGTAGTATTGTTTCATAACTTTCCCGTCATTCTGCAGCTTCCTTACCCGAATATATGTTCTCTCTCAAAAGTACACAGAATACTTGTCATAGTGGCAGCTTCTCTTTCTTTAGTATTCATGATTCCCAAGAAACGGGCATTGGTGTGTGTGTGTGTGTGTGTGTGTGTACTCACCTAGTTGTGGTTGCGGGGGTCGATTCACGGCTCCTGGCCCCGCCTCTTCAACTGGCCGCTACTCAGTCACTCTTCCCGCTCCGTGAGCTTTATCATACCTCTTCTTAAAGCTATGTATGGATCCTGCCTCCACTACATCACTACCCAGGCTATTCCACTTCCTGACAACTCTGATGGAATACTTCCTAACATCCCTGTGGTTCATCTGAGTCTTCATCTTCCAACTGTGACCCCTTGGGGCAGCGGGTCTCCAGCAGCAACAGCCTGGTTGACCAGGCAAGCACCAGACGAGCCTGGCCCATGGCCGGGCTCAGAGCAGATAAACTCTCGAAACTCTTCAAAGGTATGTCAAAGGTAAGGTAAGGTTGTTGTTGTGTCCCATCTCTGGAACATCCTGTCTCTGTCTACCTTGTGTGTGTGTGTACGCACTCACCTAATTGTGGTTGTAGGGGTCGAGACTCAGTTCCTGGCCCCCGCCTCTTCACTGACCGCTACTGGGTCCCCCCTCTCCCTGCTGCATGAGCTTTATCATACCTCGTCGTAAAACTATGTTATGGTTCCTGCCTCCACTACATCGCTTGCCAGACTATTCCACTTCCTAGCAACTCTGTGGCAGAAGAAATACTTCCTAACATCCCTTTGACTCATCTGAGTCTTCAGTTTCCAATTGTGACCCCTTGTTTCTGTGTCCCATCTCTGGAACATCCTGTCTCTGTCCACCTTGTCTACTCCACACAGTATTTTGTATGTCGTTATCATGTCTCCCCTGATCCTCCTGTCCTCCAGTGTCGTCAGACCGATTTCCCTTAACCTTTCTTCGTAGGACATTCCCCTTAGCTCTGGAACTAGCCTTGTTGCAAACCTTTGCACTTTCTCTAATTTCTTAACGTGTTTGACCAGGTGTGGGTCCCAAACTGGTGCTGCGTACTCCAGTATGGGCCTGACGTACACAATGTATAAAGTCTTGAACGATTCCTTACTGAGGTACCGGAATGCTAGTCTCAGGTTTGCCAAGCGCCCATTTGCCGCAGCAGTTATCTGGCTAATGTGTGCTTCTGGCGACGTACTCGGTATTATACTCACTCCTAGATCTTTCTCCTTGAGTGAGCAGCTTTGCAGCCTTTGGCCTCCTAGCCCATACTCTGTCTGCGGTCTTCTTTGCCCTCCTCCGATCTCCATGACTTTGCATTTGGCAGGGTTAAATTCTAGGAGCCAGTTGCTGGACCACGCATCCAGCCTGTCCAGGTCTCTTTGTAGACCTGTCTGGTCAACATATGATTTAATTCTCCTCATTAACTTCACATCATCTATAAAAAGGGACACTTCTGAGTCTATCCCTTCCATCATGTCGTTCACATATACTAAGAACAGCACTGGTCCCAGGACTGACCCCTGTGGGACCCCGCTTGTCACAGGCGCCCACTGTGATACCTCATCACGGACCATGACTCGCTGTTGCCTCCCTGTTAAGTATTCTCTGATCCATTGCAGTGCCCTTCCTGTTAAATGTGCCTGATCCTCTAGCTTCTGCACTAATCTCTTGTGAGGAACTGTGTCGAAGCCCTTCATGTAGTCCAAGAAAATGCAATCAACCCACCCCTCCCTCTCATTTCTTACTTCAGTTACCTTGTCATAAAACTCTAGTAGGTTTGTGACACAAGATTTGCCTTCCATGAATCCGTGCTGGCTGTCGTTTATAATCTTGTTCTGCTCCAGGTGCTCTACCACTCTCCTCCTGATAATCTTCTCCAAAACTTTGCATACTATACACGTCAGTGACACTGGTCTATAATTTAGTGCTTCATTTCTGTCTCCTTTCTTAAAGATGGGGACTACATTTGCCTTCTTCCATACTTCAGGTAGTTGCCCAGTTTCAAGGGAAGTGTTGAAGATTTTGGTTAGTGGCACATGTAGTGTCCCTGCTCCCTCTCTAAGGACCCACAGAGAGATGTCCGGTCCCACCGCCTTTGAGGCATCAAGGTCACTTAGAAGCTTCTCCACCTCCTCCTCAGTTGTGTGTAATTCATCCAACACTTGTTGGTATATCCCTTGTTGCTGTACCCCACTGTTTTGTCTTCCCATTGTCCCTTCAGCCTCCACTGCAAATACTTCCTGAAATCTCATGTTGAGCTCCTCACATACCTTCTAGTCGTTTCTTGTGAGCTCCCCACCTTCCTTCCTCAGCCTGATTACCTGGTCCTTGACTGTTGTCTTCCTCCTGATGTGGCTGTAAAGCAGTTTTGGGTCAGACTTGACTTTCGATGCTATGTCGTTTTCGTACTGCCACTGGGCCTCCCTTCTTATCTGTGCATACTTGTTTCTGGCTCGTCGACTAATTTCTTTATTTTCCTGAGTCCTTTGCCTTCTGTACTTTTTCCATTCTCTAGAGCACTTAGTTTTTGCCTCCCTACACTTTCGGGTAAACCAAGGGCTCGTTCTGTTCTTCTCATTATTTATGTTACCCTTGGGAACAAACCTTTCCTCTGCCTCCCTGCATTTTGTTATGTAGTCCATCATTTCGTTTACTGACTTTCCTGCCTACACTCGTTCCCACTGAACCTCCTGCAGGAAGGTCCTCATACCTTTTACAGTTTGGCTTTTCCCTTTCTACTCCTGTTACCCTCTCCACTTTTAGCTCCATGATGTATTCAAAGCTCAGAACCACGTGGTCACTAGCTCCAAGGGGCCTTTCACATATGATGTCGTCAATGTCTGAGCTACTCAGGGTGAACACGAGGTCCAGTCTTGCTGGTTCATCCTCCCCTCTCTCTCTGGTTGTATCCCTAACATGTTGATGCATGAGGTTTGCCAGTACCACATCCATCATCTTGGCTCTCCATGTTTTGGGACCTCCATGTGGCTCCAGGCTTTCCCAATCAATCTCCCTGTGGTTGAAGTCGCCCATGACCAGTAACTTCGCTTTACTTGAGTGAGCCCTTCTTGCCACCTCAGCTAGTGTCCACCATTGCTCTGTTGCACTCATCATATTCCTCTCTTGGCCTCCTGCAGTTCTGTGGTGGGTTATACATCGCTGCAATGGCTACCTTATGTTCCCCTGACTGAACTGTACCTATGTAATCCCTTTCTCCAATCTCGTCCATACCTTCCATTTCTTGTGTGTGTGTGTGTGTGTGTGTGTGTGTGTGTGTGTGTGTGTGTGTGTGTGTGTGCACGTCGCGCTGAATACGTAAAACTTGCGATTTTGGCTTAAATAGCAACGCTCTTCTTGCCGAATAAGGGAAGCTAAAATTTGTGTATGCAATATTTTCGCAAAAATCATTCTGAACCTAACGAAAAAAGATATTTCAATGTGTTTGTTTATTATTATTGCACCACACTTAATATCTACGCATAATATAACACCATGATAAATAAGTTGGCCATAAGATTTCAAAAACACTTAACACAGTAGAGACTAAAGTTCAGATTAGAGATGAGCGCATCATAGTCAGCTTCAAACAACCAATTTAGTTTCTGAACCAGATAAACAGTTAAATTTTGTTGGTTAGTGTAATTATACACTACGAAGAAATAATATACAGATGTACATTAAATTCAAGCAATGTGTTGAGACTCGTCCTTCGTAAGCGCTACAACGTTAGTGGCAAGATCAAGTTTCACTCCAGGTAAGTATATTGGTCTGGTGTAACGGAAGGAGAGAGAGAGAGAAAGAGAGGGGGGGATGTGAGCAGGTACAGAGCACAGGTGGTGGGAGCCAGGGGCAGGCCAGGCGGCAAGCCCAACTCACCTGTCTCTCAATAATTCACACTCACCTCACACGCCCCAGGGAAGCTGAGACCTGGGAAAGCAGAGGCTCAGGAAAGGTGAGCTCTCAATGACCTGGTGACAAACCAAGGTTTTCACAAATAAAGGTGAGACCGACCATTAATCTTAGTGTCACTTCAGTGGTTGTGTGTGCATGGTATCACCTGTTCGTGGATGGTATTACCTGTTCGTGGATGGTATTACCTGTTCGTGGATGGTATTACCTGTTCGTGGAAGATATCTATGTATATATATCATGTTACTTTGAAATTATCTTCATCTTACAAACGGTACGTTTCAAGATAGAAATCCATGTATATAGAGATGGGACGATCCCAAATTTTTACCGATACCTGGAGGTGTTCCGGGGGTCAACGCCCCCGCGGTCCGGTCCATGACCAGGACTCATTACTTTTCTTTTATATATATATATATATATATATATATATATATATATATATATATATATATATATATATATATATATGCAAGGAATTCGCAAGAGCAGGCGAAATATACACAAACAATGATCTCTGGCTGAAGGAGACTCGAACCTACGAACCTTGGAACAAGGTACGCAGTGCTATACCATTCTCACCACACTGGACCAATACCTTGGCATCCAGCTTGCGCTAGACGTTGATCCAAGGCAGCCAGCTTTCAGGGAGAAGGCTTGTTAAAATCTCTAGTAAGGCTGATGCATGCAGGGGATGAGATGAAAAGCTGTAAGCCTTCTCCCTAAAACCTGGCTGCCTTGGATCAACGTCTAGCGCAAGCTGGACGCCAAGGTATTGGTCCAGTGTGGTGAGAATGGTATAGCACTGCGAACCTTGTTCCAAGGTTCGTAGGTTCAAGTCTCCTTCAGCCAGAGTTCAGAGATCATTGTATATATATATATATATATATATATATATATATATATATATATATATATATATATATATATATATATAATGAAATTATAATGACTATGTTTATTTTATATGGGAAAGCTTATTGCACAGTGGGTATTAAATAACACAGAAAAGTTGAATATTGAATAAATTTTTCTGAGATATGTTATTACTCATTACTTAGTTTGTTGTGATAGTTACGGGTTGTCGAGAGAGAGAGAGAGAGAGAGAGAGAGAGAGAGAGAGAGAGAGAGAGAGAGAGAGAGAGAGTTACAAAATGCTGTATCTATAAAGTGTTGACATCTCCAGAGAATACTAGATCAACTTATTGATCCCTCTGTAGCATCTAGCCTGTTTCTGGTTTTGTAACAGTTTGTCAGAAAGTATTCTGGTCCAGTTATCCTTTAAAATTTGGGTAAATTTTAATAGTGCTTTAGGATTGCAACTGATAGGATACCAACGAAACAAAAATAAAAAAATAAGAAATTTATTAACAAAGTTGTCTAGGTCGACAAAATCAAAGTAAATGAATTTGATATAATTTAGGATATAAGCTCCTACACTTCTCTTGTAGTGCAAAGTTAAATTTTACATATAGCAGTATAGTGCTGAGAGCACATTTCATATCAGTATGACAAGAGGCGTGGAGTTAAAAGATAAAGAATCACACATAAAGTGGGAGTTGTCACAGTTGCTCTTTGCTGATGACACTGTGCTCTTGGGAGATTCTGAACAGAAGCTGCAGAGATTGGTGGATGAATTTGGTAGGGTTTGCAAAAGAAGAAAATTAAAAGTGAATACAGGAAAGAGTAAGGTTATGAGGATAACAAAAAGATTAGGTGATGAAAGATTGGATATCAGATTGGAGGGAGAGAGTATGGAGGAGGTGAATGTATTCAGATATTTGGGAGTGGACGTGTCAGCGGATGGGTCTATGAAAGATGAGGTGAATCATAGAATTGATGAGGGGAAAAGCGTGAGCGGTGCACTTAGGAGTCTGTGGAGACAAAGAACTTTGTCTTTGGAGGCAAAGAGGGGAATGTATGAGAGTATAGTTTTACCAACGCTCTTATATGGGTGTGAAACATGGGTGATGAATGTTGCAGCGAGGAGAAGGCTGGAGGCAGTGGAGATGTCATGTCTGAGAGCAATGTGTGGTGTGAATATAATGCAGAGAATTCGTAGTTTGGAAGTTAGGAGGAGGTGCGGGATTACCAAAACTGTTGTCCAGAGGGCTGAGGAAGGGTTGTTGAGGTGGTTCGGACATGTAGAGAGAATGGAGCGAGACAGAATGACTTCAAGAGTGTACCAGTCTGTAGTGGAAGGAAGGCGGGGTAGGGGTCGGCCTAGGAAAGGTTGGAGGGAGGGGGTAAAGGAGGTTTTGTGTGCGAGGGGCTTGGACTTCCAGCAGGCGTGCGTGAGCGTGTTTGATAGGAGTGAATGGAGACGAATGGTTTTTAATACTTGACGTGCTGTTGGAGTGTGAGCAAAGTAACATTTATGAAGGGGTTCAGGGAAACCGGCAGGCCGGACTTGAGTCCTGGAGATGGGAAGTACAGTGCCTGCACTCTGAAGGAGGGGAGTTAATGTTGCAGTTTAAAAACTGTAGTGTAAAGCACCCTTCTGGCAAGACAGTGATGGAGTGAATGATGGTGAAAGTTTTTCTTTTTCGGGCCAACCTGCCTTGGTGGGAATCGGCCAGTGTGATAATAAAAAAGAATAAATGACTTAAGTACCGTCCGGTACGTTATCATCAATTATAAAAATAATACTAGCATATACAAGCGTGTGTGTGAGAATGTATGTGCTCAAAGGGACAAGATTAGACCACTTAAGAGTAAATCTGGTCAGATCACTGATAGTGATAAAGAAATGTGTGAACTTTTCAATACTTACTTCCTCTCAGTTTTTGCTCAGGAAGATACTAGCGAAATTCCAGAAATAATAAATTATGTACAACAGGACGATAATAAACTATGCACTATTAGGGTAACTAGTGACATGGTCCTCAGAAAAATAGAGAAATTAAAACCTAACAAATCCCTAGGCCCTGATGAACTGTTTGCGAAGGTTTTAAAGGAATGTAAAGAGGAACTTAGCGAACCTTTGGCTAATCTTTTCAATATATCACTACAAACTGGCATAGTGCCAGACAAGTGGAAAATGGAAAATATAATACCTATTTACAAGGCAGGTGACAGACCCTTAGCTTCGAATTATAGACCAATAAGCCTTACCTCCATATTTAGTAAATTTATGGAATCAATTGCCGAAGCAATTCGTAGCCATCTTGAAAGGCATAAATTGATTAATGAATCTCAACACGGTTTTACAAAGAGGCGTTCCTGTCTTAGGAATTTACTTTCTTCAATAAGGTATTTGAGGAGGTAGATCATGATATAAGAGCATAAGAACATAAGAAAGAAGGAACACTGCAACAGGCCTACTGACCCATATGGAGCAAGTCCATGTCCCCCCCCGGATTAGCCCAATGACCCACCCAGTCTGGTCACCTCCACTCAAGGATGGAGCACGGCACCAGACCCAGCAGCACAAGCTAGTCAGGTTCAACCCACACCCACTCATGTATTTATCTAACTTATTTTTAAAACTACACAACGTTTTAGCCTCAATAACTGTACTCGGGAGTTTGTTCCACTCATCCACAACTCTATTACCAAACCAGTGCTTTCCTATATCTTTCCTGAATCTGAATTTTTCCAACTTGAAACCATTGCTGCGAGTCCTGTCTTGGCTGGAAATTTTCAGCACGCTATTTACATCCCCTTTATTTATTCCTGTTTTCCATTTATACACCTCGATCATATACTCCCTAATTCTACGCCTTTCGAGAGAGTGCAGTTTCAGGGCCTTCAGTCTATCCTCAAAGGGAAGATTTTTGATACATGGGATGATCTTTGAATATGATAATGTGTATATGGACTTCAGTCTTTCGAGAGAGTTCCACATCAGAGGCTGTTGACAAAACTTAAGGCAAACGGAATAGGATAATTTTTTTCCTGGGTAGAGGCATGGTTGACAAATAGGCAGCAGAGAGTTTGCATAAATGGGGAGAAATCAGAATGGGGGCACGTCACAAGAGGAGTTCCACAGGGGTCAGTGTCGGGCCCGTTGTTGTTCACAATTTACATAAACGACATAGCTGAGGGAATAAATAGCAACATAAGCAAATTTGCTGATGATACCAAAACAGGCCGTCCAATTCATTCTAATGAGGACATTAGAGCACTCCAGGATGATTTGAATAGACTGATGCAGTGGTCAGAGAAGTGTTAGATGCAGTTTAATATAGGCAAATGCAAAGTTCTAAATGTTGGGCAAGAAAATAACCATGCCACAAATAAACTAAATAGTGTATATCTTAATATTACTGATTGCAAAAAGGATTTAGGAGTTCTGGTTAGCATTAATCTAAAACCAAGACAACAGTGCATAAGTGTTCGCAATAAAGGGAACAGAATCCTTGGCTTCATATCAAGAAGTATAAATAATAAAAGTCCTCAGGTTGTTCTTCAACTCTATGTATCTTTGGTTAGGCCTCATTTAGATTATGCTGCTCAGTTTTGGTCACTGTATTACAGAATGGATATATACAAAGTTGATCCCATACATCAGAAATCTTCCCTATGAGGACAGACTGAGGGCCCTGAATCTGCACTCTCCAGTAAGGCGTAGACTTAGGGGGGATATGATTGAGGTGTATAAATGGAAAACAAGAACTAATAAAGGGGATGTAAAAAACATGCTAAAAATATCTAGCGTAGACAGGACTCGCAGCAATAGTTTTAAATTGGAAAAATTCAGATTCAGGAAGGATATAGGAAAGCACTGGTTTGGTAACAGAGTTGTGGATGAGTGGAACAAACTCCCGAGTACCGTTATAGAAGTTAAGACGTTGTATAGTTTTAAAAATAGGTTGGATAAATACATGAGTGGGTGTGGGTGGGTGCGAGTTGAACCTGACTAACTTGTCAGGTCAGATGCCGTGTTCCTCCCTTAAGTGACTGTAACTGACCTGACTAGGTAAAGGCATTGGCTTAAGCTGGTGGGGAATTTGGACCTGCCCCGCATGGGCCAGTAGGCCTGCTGCAGCTGGAACAAGTGTTGAAGCCTTCAAGAGGAAACTAGACAAGTATCTTCACCAGGTGCCAGATCAACCAGGCTGTGATGGATATGTGGGGAAGCGGGCCTCCAGCAGCAACAGCCTGGTTGACCAGGCGAGCACCAGACGAGCCTGGCCTATGGCCGGGCTCAGAGAGTAGATATACTCTCGAAATTCTTCAAAGGTATATATCAAAGGTATACCATTAGTCCAGTGTTAATTGTACCATTAGTCCAGTGTTAACTGTACCATTAGTTCAGTGTTAATTGTAACATTAGTCAGGCGTTAACTGTACCATTAGTCCAGAGTTAACTGCGCCATTAGTCCAGTGTTAATTGTATCATTATGTCAGCATAGTTGCTGATCCCCTTATATGAAATTAGTATGCGATGTTGATGATATTGCTACCCAGACTAATGTGACAGATGCTGAAAATCCTCTTGATTCTGTACCCTCTACCTCAAATACTCAGATATTCAACCTGAATATCGTTACTCCTTGCGTACTCGACAAGTAATGAGAAACCCACAAGTATCTTTTGTAGATACTCATTCAGATCTCCCTCAGTCAAGGCATGTGTTAGCCATTGCAGAGGAATTCGATCCTCCCAGAGATGATAACCATTCTGTATATGTAAACCTCACCCTCGCAGAATTGGGTTTAAATTTACATAGTCTGTATAACTAGATGTCAGAGATGAAGGAAATTGTCAACTGTTTGTTTTGTTATTAACTGATCAGTTTTTCAGGAACTTTTTTTTTTTGTGTTCACGTTCCCTCCGTATTCTGAGAATTTGACAGTAATGATCTGAGTGCACACCAGATGCCTTTGCTGCTAATTTCACCTTATATATATATATATATATATATATATATATATATATATATATATATATATATATATATATATATATATATATATATATATATATATATTTCCTCAGAATCCGTATAGTGCATGAATACAGATCGATCGATCAATTCCATCCCATATTGTACAATGATTTGTTCTTATAGTTTGTAATGCATTACGTTAAAAGTGATTACGTTAACACCCATTACATAAAACTCATTTTGTTAGCATCCAGTATGATACCATCCATTAGTTCTAAGTTATATGTGAATTTGTTATTGTATAGAATCAGCCCAGAACCACCTGCCTGTTCAGCCTATAGCATAGTAGTGTGTTCAGCCTATAGCATAGTAGTGTATGTCGAGACGACATACGTAACATGACCGAGCTGTCAGCATAGATGCTGATCCCCTTATATGTGTTGTATAGCGTACTATAGTACCATCCATGTGCTTTATATAGAAGATCCCTATTAGGCCGAGTGACTGTATGACGTCACGGGATGCTCCATGAGTGAGCGGGACAGGCTACCTCGTCCTCACTCGACGGATAGCCACAGACAGGCGAGCAGGGCAGGCCTGGCTCCCACCTCTCATCCACAGTCTGACAATATATAGTGTTACCATCCAACAAGGTGTTTACCTTCAACCCTCGTATCTCCTACCGAACCCCACACGACAATTAGTCCACATTTAACTGTACCATTAGTCCAGTGTTAACTGCACCATTAGTCCAGTGTTAATTGTACCATTAGTCCGGCGTTAACTGTACCACTAGTCCAGAGTTAACTGTGTCATTAGTCCAGTGTTAATTGTACCATTAGTCCGGCGTTAACTGTACCATTAGTCCGGCATTAACTGTACCATTAGACCAGAGTTAACTGTACCATTAGTCCAGTGTTAATTGCACAATTAATCCAGTGTTAACTGTACTATTTGCCCAGTATTAATTGTACCATTTGTCCAGTGTTAACTGTAACATTTGTCCAGTGTTAACTAACATTTGTCCAGTGTTAACTGTAACATTTGTCCAGTGTTAACTAACATTTGTCCAGTGTTAACTGTAACATTTGTCCAGTGTTAACTTTAACATTTGTCCAGTGTTAACTGTAACATTTGTCCAGTGTTTGCGTCATTCATTATGAAAATAAACAAAAATTATTCTGTATTACAAAAAAATAGGAATAATAAGGAAGATGGTAAATATGGTGCACAAATGATTATAATAAGATGGGAGAAGTAGGAAAATGTCAGAGAAAAGAGGAGTAAATGGTAAAAAGAGGGAGGGGGGATAAAAGGAAGAGAGAAGGGGGGATAAAAATGGTGACTGCGAGGAAAACAGGAAGGGTGGAATACGGGAGGAAGGAACAGAAGAAAATAAGGAGTATAAGAGAGGGGAAAGAAGAGATAAGGAAAGGGGGAGAAGACGAGAAGAAATCTTGAGTAAACAGAGAAGAGGTAGAGGAGATGGAGAGCAGTGGAACAAAGGAGAGGGCTAAAAGAAGAGGATTAGGAGAAAGGGATAAAGGGAAGGCAGACATACTGGTCTACCCAGCTGTCCTGAATAAGACATGCGCTACATATCAAAATCTTTACTGCGAGACGTTTCGCCCACTAAGTGCTTTGCCGATCTGATGCTGAGACCTGAGTACAAAGTCTTCTATAGCTGAGCTAGTGGAAGGTGTTGAGTGATGCATTAATAGACGACTTGGTCAAATGTGGGTCCAAGAACCCGTAGCTCGGTTGGTAGCGCACTCACCTCACACAGTGAGTGTCCATGGTTCGATCCCAGGTACGGGTGGAAACACAGGGCGTGTTTCCTTAAGACACCTGCTGTCCCTGTTCACCTAGCAGTAAGTAGGTACCTGGGTGTTAGTCGACTTGTGTGGTTGGCATCCTGAGGGACAAAATTAACCTTAGTTGCCCGAAATGCTCTGCATTTCCAGGAACTTTCTATATATTATGTCACTGATGTGAGCTATGGTCTGTATAAGTTGTATCATGTGAGGTGTGAGTGACGCATGGTGACCTGAAGACCATATTGGGATGAGGACAGGTAATGTGATCGTGTAACTCCTGTTAGATAGGTGGTGCTCTGCCTTGTTGAGTATCATGCATACTAATGTTTCTGAAATTTTGTAGTATCCAGTATTATACACAAATAACCCGCACATAAAAGAGAGAAGCTTGTGACTTTGTCAATGGTCCAAGTTGGACCGAAACGTCGTCGTAAGCTTCTCTCTTTTATGTGCGGGTTATTTGTGTATCGTTCCAGTCACGGTATTGTGCCTTTTTTGTTATTTATCCAGTATTATGTTCTATGGTGTCGGTGACAGCGATTAGCGAGGCTTCCAGACATCGTCGGCGTCTAAGACGTTGTTAGGTGAGGACAAGCTGTGCCTCATCCCACTTCATCAAATGTTCCTGTGGAGTTCCTGTGGAGGACGCAGGCGTACCTTAAGAGGCACGTAAGTTCCCACGTCTTCTAATAACATGTTCATTTTTATGACTTAAGAAATCGTAATGACACGATTGCAAATAAACCATACCCCCGGCCGGGATTGAACCCGCGGTCATAGAGTCTCAAAACTCCAGCCCGTCGCGTTAGCCACTAGACCAGCTAGCCACAATAAGACTCATCCAACTAGGTATATTTCTACACCATAGGAAAGTTAGCACAGGCACCTCTGTGACCACAAATGCAAGTTTTTACAGACGAATCTCCAGCTAGCGTGGCCGTGACGAACTCTAGCTCAAGTCCCTTCACTGCCGTCAACAACACGGCCACGCTTGCTGGAGATTCGTCTGTAAAAACTTGCATTTGTGGTCACAGAGGTGCCTGTGCTAACTTTCCTATGGTGTAGAAATATACCTAGTTGGATGAGTCTTATTGTGGCTAGCTGGTCTAGTGGCTAACGCGACGGGCTGGAGTTTTGAGACTCTATGACCGCGGGTTCAATCCCGGCCGGGGGTATGGTTTATGTTCATTTTTCCAATATAATCTACCTTGTCCATAATTACTATCGTATTTACTTTGTCTGAGCTTTGCTCAAATCTGTGCAACACAATTGTCCTCAAAGATTTGTTAAGTTATACCATGAATTAAGTAAAGATCCTGGACTTCACCTTACGAAAAAGACAAAGCAAATACGATAGTAATTATGGACAAGGTAGATTATAGTGGACAAATGAACATGTTATTAGAAGATGGGGGAACTTACGTGTTCCTTAACTCTTAAACTGTGATGAATGGTTTGAAAAACCGACAAGTTGAAGATTAAGACACTTATGCAGCATATAGGAATCTTTATTCAGGAAACGTTTCGCCACACAGTGGCTTCATCAGTCCAATACAAAGAGGAAGGCGTAAGGAGAGGAGGAGTATGAGGTAATCAGTCCCTCAACCTGGAGTCGATGTGTTCAGTCCATCAATCTTGTAGAATTGATGGACTCTTTGTATTGGACTGATGAAGCCACTGTGTGGCGAAACGTTTCCTGAATAAAGATTCCTATATGCTGCATAAGTGTCTCAATCTTCAACTCTTAAACTGTCCAAACGTAGATCTACGTTTTTTCAACATTTTAAAGTATGTAAAAAAAGTAGATCTTCTCTTCTTTTTTTACATTTGAAAACGTGTAAAAAAAACTTTGATCTACGTTTTTTTGTTATATTTGAAAATATGTAAAAAAAACGTAATCTACTTTTGGAGCACTACGCATGTGAACATAATCTGCTTGGACAGTTTAAGGGTTAAATCGTCTCTCTTGCTGAGGTTTCAATGTTCACTGAGGCGGACTGAAAGATGTGTGCCTGTTTCGCCTACATATTTCTTGGGACAGTGTCCACAAGGGATGGTGTAGACGCCCACTGTGGAAGTTAGAGGTGTGGTGCTATGTTTCATAGTGAGGTCTTTCATAGATGATGTGTTTATGGTGAAAACATTTGTGATGCTCTTAGCAAGTACACAGATAACTAAGAACGAATAAGACGACTGAAGAAGCTACTCGTGGCGAAACGTTTCCTCTAATAAATGTCCTGAACTGTACACAAGTGTCTTTTTCCACATCTTGTCGATGTCATCACAACCTTTTGTTTTCAGATAACACCAGTTCTCTCCTGTCCAGTTCTCTCTCTCGTCCAGTTCTCTTTCTCGTCCAATTCTCTCTCTCGTCCAATCCTCTCGCTTGTCCAGTTCCCTCTCTCTTCCAATTCTCTCTCTCGTCCAATTCTTTCTCTTGACCAATTCTCTCTCTCGTCCAATCCTCTCGCTTGTCTAATTCTCTCTCTCGTCCAATTCTTTCTCTCAAACAATTTTCTCTCGACCAATTCTCTCTCTCGTCCAGTTCTCTCGCTTGTCCAGTTCTCTTGTGAAAATTTCTGCCTTGCTTCAGGCAATATTTTTGACACCAGCTGGTAGCAGGATAAGAGCATACATATGAAAGAACACTGCAGCAGGCCTACTGGTGCATACTTGGCAGGTTCTTGTCAAATCCAACTCACTAACACTAAAAATATTAGTCCAACCCATTATCAATGAGTTTATTCTACACTTCCTCCCATCTTTCTCATTCCAGGATATTGCTATGATACTGAGAGAGAGAGAGAGAGAGAGATATGGGATAGGAAAGGGACAGAGAGGACTGGTACTTCATATCAGTTGTTGACTTGTTCTCAGTAAGTGGTATGGTTGAAACGTTATCTCTGAAGTGTTTGCTGATATCTCAGGTCTCACCATGTGTTAGTATCGCTGCCGAGTGTACGAGGTAGTGGCTTGTGTGTACAAATTCCATAGTGTCTGGCACACACGACAATCACCTGGTCAATGCTAATTCACCTTGTAATGTTTACATTATAGCAATTATTACATCGACACCATGCCCAGCCTTTCTCATGCAGGGTCGGTGCCTGAGCCAGAGCTTGCAGCTCATAAGACTGCCATTTCCATTAACCCCCCTGGGGCGGGGATGGCAGACCAGAGAGGCCTAGTTTCTCCCTACGAGCCCCGTAAGGGCTGGAAATGTGGCTAGGCCTGGGGATAGTTGGTCCCAACGATGAGGAGGTACTTGTACCTCCTCCCATGGAAAACTTAGGTCTCAGACACTCCCCAGACAGGGAGCCAAGGCCGGGCCACCACTTGGAAAAGGCCCGGGCCGGGAGAATACCGGCGAATCTACAAGAAGAAGAAGCAATTATTATCTCCGTTATTTCAGTAGGCTGGTGACTAAAAGTTTTTATATAATAAATACCGCAAATAACACACGTTCCAGGATGTTGTTTGTAACTGTAGTTGTTACTGTCTCTGGAGGATGGACGTAGATACGAGCTAATATATCTACCTGATTGCGAGGTGTTTCTCTAACTATCGCAACACTAGGAGAGGCAAGTTAATGGCTTCATTCACTCATACAATATATATTAGTTCACTTTTTTAATTATTTTCTACTTGTAGCATTTTACATAATCTATCAAGCCTCCCTGCTCACCTAAAGCGTTATTTGTAGTGTTTGTAAACCCAAGTTAATGCCTTCTGTAGGTGCAGCACAGGAACACATCTGGTGGCGTATATAGCCGGGATCAACTGTTTTTGACAGATTACGTAAAAATTTGTAGTTCCCATAATTGTTTTTCTATTTTTTTATTTGCGCTGGAACATTTTTCTGGCTTAGCTGGGTGGTAGCAGGTGTAGGTACCTTTGGGAAGTGTTGCTATTTATTTGCGTGGTTTTTTTTTTTCAATTTGCGACAGCTTGTGTAATGGGGCACTAATGATGCCCAGTGCCCGTTAGGTTTGTACGTTATACACGTATTAGCATACCAAATTTTTATTTTCTGGTGAATGGCAATACTGCTAGAAGCAACAGTTTAACAGACCACCACATAACAAGCAGCTGCTGAGTAAGACACATGGACAACACTAATAATCTTTATCCTGACGAAACGTTTCGACTGCGCTGCAGTCTTCATCAATCAAATACAGAGATGAATCACATTCCTGGAGACATCAGACTTCATGTAAGACGAAGCATATAAAGTGGAGGTCTGATGTAATCAGTCCCTCACCCTTGGTGTAAGTTAATCACTCTCTTAACCTAAAGCAGAAGATGACAGAGACTTATATGAAGGAAGGTGAAGTGTAACAGCCTGGAGTGGTTGTCACAGTTAACCTGGGCTCCCTAATACAGGAAGGTGAAACGTAGCAGCCTGGAGTGGTTGTCACAGTTATCCTGGGCTCCCTAATACAGGAAGGTGAAGTGTAGCAGCCTGGAGTGGTTGTCACAGTTAAGCTGGAGTGGTTGTCACAGTTAACCTGGGCTCCCTAATACAGGAAGGTGAAACGTAGCAGCCTGGAGTGGTTGTCACAGTTATCCTGGGCTCCCTAAAACAGGAAGGTGAAGTGTAGCAGCCTGGAGTGGTTGTCACAGTTAAGCTGGGCTCCCTAATACAGGAAGGTGAAGTGTAGCAGCCTGGAGTGGTTGTCACAGTTATCCTGGGCTCCCTAATACAGGAAGGTGAAGTGTAGCAGCCTGGAGTGGTTGTCACAGTTAAGCTGGGCTCCCTAATACAGGAAGGTGAAGTGTAGCAGCCTGGAGTGGTTGTCACAGTTAAGCTGGGCTCCCTAATACAGGAAGGTGAAGTGTAGCAGCCTGGAGTGGTTGTCACAGTTAAGCTGGGCTCCCTAATACAGGAAGGTGAAGCGTAGCAGCCTGGAGTGGTTGTCACAGTTAACCTGGGCTCCCTAATACAGGAAGGTGAAGCGTAGCAGCCTGGAGTGGTTGTCACAGTTAACCTGGGCTCCCCAATACAGGAAGGTGAAGCGTAGCAGCCTGGAGTGGTTGTCACAGTTAACCTGGGCTCCCTAATACAGGAAGGTGAAGCGTAGCAGCCTGGAGTGGTTGTCACAGTTAACCTGGGCTCCCTAATACAGGAAGGTGAAGCGTAGCAGCCTGGAGTGGTTGTCACAGTTAACCTGGGCTCCCTAATACAGGTTAAGGTGAAGTAGCAGCCTGGAGTGGTTGTGTTAACCTGGGCTCCCTAATACGTAGCAGCCTGGAGTGGTTGTCACAGTTAACCTGGGCTCCCTAATACAGGAAGGTGAAGCGTAGCAGCCTGGGCTGGGCTCCCTAATACAGGAAGGTGAAGCGTAGCACTGGAGGAAGGTGAAGCGTAGCAGCCTGGAGTGGTTGTCACAGGAAGGTGAAGTTAACCTGGGCTCCCTAATACAGGAAGGTGAAGCGTAGCAGCCTGGAGTGGTTGTCACAGTTAACCTGGGCTCCCTAATACAGGAAGGTGAAGTGTAGCAGCCTGGAGTGGGTTAACCTCCCCAATACAGGAAGGTGAAGCGTAGCAGCCTGGAGTGGTTGTCACAGTTAACCTGGGCTCCCCTGAAGCGTAGCAGCCTGGAGTGGTTGTCACAGTTAACCTGGGCTCCCTAATACAGGAAGGTGAAGTCACAGTTAACCTGGGCTCACTAATACAGGAAGGTGAAGCGTAGCAGCCTGGAGTGGTTGTCACAGTTAACCTGGGCTCCCTAATACAGGAAGGTGAAGCGTAGCAGCCTGGAGTGGTTGTCACAGTTAACCTGGGCTCCCTAATACAGGAAGGTGAAGCGTAGCAGCCTGGAGTGGTTGTCACAGTTAACCTGGGCTCCCTAATACAGGAAGGTGAAGCGTAGCAGCCTGGAGTGGTTGTCACAGTTAACCTGGGCTCCCTAATACAGGAAGGTGAAGCGTAGCAGCCTGGAGTGGTTGTCACAGTTAACCTGGGCTCCCTAATACAGGAAGGTGAAGCGTAGCAGCCTGGAGTGGTTGTCACAGTTAACCTGGGCTCCCTAATACAGGAAGGTGAAGTGTAGCAGCCTGGAGTGGTTGTCACAGTTAACCTGGGCTCCCTAATACAGGAAGGTGAAGTGTAGCAGCCTGGAGTGGTTGTCACAGTTAACCTGGGCTCCCTAATACAGGAAGGTGAAGCGTAGCAGCCTGGAGTGGTTGTCACAGTTAACCTGGGCTCCCTAATACAGGAAGGTGAAGCGTAGCAGCCTGGAGTGGTTGTCACAGTTAACCTGGGCTCCCTAATACAGGAAGGTGAAGCGTAGCAGCCTGGAGTGGTTGTCACAGTTAACCTGGGCTCCCTAATACAGGAAGGTGAAGTGTAGCAGCCTGGAGTGGTTGTCACAGTTAACCTGGGCTCCCTAATACAGGAAGGTGAAGCGTAGCAGCCTGGAGTGGTTGTCACAGTTAACCTGGGCTCCCTAATACAGGAAGGTGAAGCGTAGCAGCCTGGAGTGGTCACAGTTAACCTGGGCTCCCTAATACAGGAAGGTGAAGTGTAGCAGCCTGGGTGAAGCGTAGCAGCCTGGTTGTCACAGTTAACCTGGGCTCCCTAATACAGGAAGGTGAAGCGTAGCAGCCTGGAGTGGTTGTCACAGTTAACCTGGGCTCCCTAATACAGGAAGGTGAAGTGTAGCAGCCTGGAGTGGTTGTCACAGTTAACCTGGGCTCCCTAATACAGGAAGGTGAAGTGTAGCAGCCTGGAGTGGTTGTCACAGTTAAGCTGGGCTCCCTAATACAGGAAGGTGAAGTGTAGCAGCCTGGAGTGGTTGTCACAGTTAACCTGGGCTCCCTAATACAGGAAGGTGAAGCGTAGCAGCCTGGAGTGGTTGTCACAGTTAACCTGGGCTCCCTAATACAGGAAGGTGAAGCGTAGCAGCCTGGAGTGGTTGTCACAGTTAACCTGGGCTGGGCTCCCCAATACAGGAAGGTGAAGCGTAGCAGCCTGGAGTGGTTGTCACAGTTAACCTGGGCTCCCTAATACAGGAAGGTGAAGTGTAGCAGCCTGGAGTGGTTGTCACAGTTAACCTGGGCTCCCTAATACAGGAAGGTGAAGCGTAGCAGCCTGGAGTGGTTGTCACAGTTAACCTGGGCTCCCTAATACAGGAAGGTGAAGTGTAACAGCCTGGAGTGGTTGTCACAGTTAACCTGGGCTCCCTAATACAGGAAGGTGAAGCGTAGCAGCCTGGAGTGGTTGTCACAGTTAACCTGGGCTCCGTAATACAGGAAGGTGAAGTGTAACAGCCTGGAGTGGTTGTCACAGTTAACCTGGGCTCCCTAATACAGGAAGGTGAAGTGTAGCAGCCTGGAGTGGTTGTCACAGTTAACCTGGGCTCCCTAATACAGGAAGGTGAAGTGTAGCAGCCTGGAGTGGTTGTCACAGTTAAGCTGGGCTCCCTAATACAGGAAGGTGAAGCGTAGCAGCCTGGAGTGGTTGTCACAGTTAAGCTGGGCTCCCTAATACAGGAAGGTGAAGCGTAACAGCCTGGAGTGGTTGTCACAGTTAAGCTGGGCTCCCTAATACAGGAAGGTGAAGTGTAGCAGCCTGGAGTGGTTGTCACAGTTAACCTGGGCTCCCTAATACAGGAAGGTGAAGTGTAGCAGCCTGGAGTGGTTGTCACAGTTAACCTGGGCTCCCTAATACAGGAAGGTGAAGTGTAGCAGCCTGGAGTGGTTACCCAAGTGCAAGTTTCGGCAATAATAATACCCGTGTGTTTTACATCTCTCTTATTCATCCACAGGTGATGTAGACAAATGATTCAGAGAACCGAGAAGTTGATAAATCAGACACATGTGCAACACTAGGGTATCTTTATTGTGGAAACGTTTCACCACACAGTGACTTCATCAGTCCAATACAAAGGATGGTGAAGATCAAAAGGAGTTTTAGGTAATCAGTCCCTCAGCCTGGAGTCGAGGTAATTAGTCCATCAATCTTGAAAGTGTGTTTTACTATCTGTCAACGTATTTTTGTGTTTGTGTGTCACCGTCTGGTTATGTTCTCTCGTTGCTCTCTCTCTCTCTCTCTCTCGAGCGCGTTGTTTTGGTTCAGTAGGCTGATACAGACGCAACACAAGTATACACTACACATGTTAGCATAGCAGAATTCCAGTTGGTTTGCTGGGTGGCCACTTTTAGGTGGTCGGGTGGGCGGGCGGTCGGGCAGGCAAGCAGGCAGAGCAGGCAAGCAGGCAGAGCAGGCAAGCAGGCAGGCAGGCAGGCAGGCAGGCAGGCAGGCAGGCAGGCAGAGCAGGCAAGCAGGCAGAGCAGGCAAGCAGGCAGAGCAGGCAAGCAGGCAGGCAGGCAGGCAGGCAGGCAGGCAGGCAGGCAGAGCAGGCAGGCAGGCAGGCAGGCAGAGCAAGCAGGCAGGCAGAACAAGCAGGCAGGCAGAGCAAGCAGGCAGGCAGAGCAGGCAGAGCAGGCAGGACAGGCAGGGCAGGTAGGCAGGCAAGCAGGGCAGGCAGGGCAGGCAGGGCAGGTAGGCCGGGCAGGGCAGGTAGGCAGGGCAGGCAGGGCAGGTAGTTCAGGTAGGCAGGTGCACCAGCATCTCTGAACACACTATCACACCATGATACAGTACACTTAGAGTCGAATTTGCTTCTCTGAATTACAGGGACTCAGAGGTGTCTCACGAAATCGTAATGACACGATTGTAAACAAACCATACCACGGTCTGGAGTTTTGAGACTCCCTGATCGCGGGTTCTATCCCCGCCCGTGGTATGGTTTACTCAGAGGTGTGTAGGAGATGGGTTAGGAAAGGGAGTGAATGTGTGAGAGGGAAATGAGAAGGGAGAAAAAACTAGGATAAGGAAGAAAAGGCAATAAGTATAACAGAAAGTAAGTGATAAGGTTGCCAAATATACACACGTCCCGCACACCTGTGCCTCCGAGCTAACAGGTGCATCACCTCACATCTGTTGTTAAACTGAACACCTGAACACAATGGTGGAAAACACTGACATTGCTATAAATGTCTGAGATACTTGTGACCAGTTTCCAGTATTCTTCCACTCTTTGTCTTATCGGCCAGCTGCCCACAGGCCTACACTGCCATCACAACATGGGTGATCCGACACATGTAGATAATAAACAAAAGCGGACTGGGTCTTAAAACCGGCCGGGGCATCCATCACCTAACAGGTCGGCTCATTAACTGTTGAGGGCCAGAGGCAGTGTTTTCACTTCTCAGCTAAGGCGCGTTCTATTTTCGTTTCAATCTTTGTCCAGCGGCTATGACTTTAATTTTTCGTTATATTTTTTCAGCTCTCTTTTTTTTTTTTTTTTTTTTTTTTTTTTGCCCAGCTCAGCAGCCCACCGGGCACTGCCCAAATGCCCGTATGGCCAGTCCGTCTCTGTTAATACAGTCCAGTGTCAACTTGAAAACTTCTACTCTTGTTCCGGTACTCTCTCTGCTATCTGCCGGTACCACGCTGAACAGTTTTGGACCACGGGTGTTGACACAGTGCTCTCTTCTGTGCCCATGGCAACCCTGCCTTTCAATAAGTCAGTTTTATACTCCCACCCATATACTTGGTTCTCCAATATCTTCAACAAGTCTACCCCACAAACTCGCGTACTATTTATTATCGGGAAGTCTCGAGAGACTATTATTATTATTATAATCAAGGGGAAGCGCTAAACCCGGAGGATTATACAGCTCTCGAGAGACTAGAAACAGCAAATACAAAAATTTATTTCAGGAAGAAAATTTTTCAACCTTGGGTTCATTTAGTGTTTCAGAGAAACTATCTCTTGATATAGTATGCTTGTCAGGTTATTACTGTGTGTGTGTGATAACTAAAATAATGATAGATCACAGTTAATTAAATCTATCTGCTGACTTCCCATCAAATAAGGATAATCAATTCTGATAATACATATTCCCAGCAGCAAACTAACCTTTGTACATTTCTCAGTTCTAAGATCTTAAGGCGCCACCACTGGCTTCGTCTCTCGTTTTATTCTCTGAATAAAAGGTCAAGTGACACGATTATTACCGACTCATCTACTTGTTTCTGTGGGATAGTTGTGAATGATATTGTAACCAGTTTACAACTTCTATTGTATCCAGTTTGCATCTTCTGTTGTAAGCAGTTTACATCTGTTGTATCCACTTTACATCTGTTGTAACCAGTTTACATCTTCTGTTGTAACTAGTTTACATCTTCATTCTTTACTTATTTAAGCAGTTTTTGTGTTACATATTCTAAAGAAACAGAAAGAAGATTAACAAAGTTATGAAAGGTCACATAATTAAAACTAAAACCACTTACAAAATACTTAACAATTTAAACTTTCTTAAAAAAAAAGTTTAGGAGCTTAAACTTGAGAGTTTTCCACGTGATTACAACTCCATAGCCTCAGGTCACCTCTTCCAGACTCGGGTCAAGTCTTCCAGACTCGGGTCAAGTCTTCCAGACTCGGGTCAAGTCTTCCAGACTTGGGCCAAGTCTTCCAGACTCGGGTCAAGTCTTCCAGACTCGGGTCAAGTCTTCCAGACTCGAGTTAAGTCTTCCAGGCTCGGGTCAACTCTTTCAGACTCAAGTCAACTCTTCCAGGCTTGGGTCAAATCTTCCAGACTCGGCTCAACTCTTCCAGGCTCGGGTCAAGTCTTCCAGACTCGGGTCAACTCTTCCAAGCTCGAGTTAACTTTTCCAGGCTTGTGTCAATTCTTCACACTCGAAACAAGTTTCCAGGTCTGAGTCAACACAGTGTTTGGGGAAGTCTATCCACATCAAAGACACTTATCAAAATACCATATTTTTGAGATATTAAAAATGAAGATAAAAATGATCCCAGATGAGTGAAGAATGTGATCACACAAGATGAAAGCCTTGACTATTGTAGTAATATATAGTAGAATTACCTCAGAATATGTTAGGTGAAAGGACACACGCTTAACTAATGTGACGTTTTATTGTGGCAAAGTTTCGCTCTCCAGGGGCCTTTGTCAAGCCGTTACGTCTTAGAGAGCTCCTGGAAAACTTGAAAAAGCTTCCATAGAGCTTGACAAAGCTTCTGGAGAGCCCCTGGAAAACTTGACAGAGTTCCCGGAAAGCTTGACAAAGCTTCTGGAGAGCCCCTAGAAAACTTGACAAAGCTCCCGGAGAGCTCCTGGAAAACTTGACAAGCTCTTGGAGGGGGAAACGCTGCCACAATACAATGTCCCATATACTTGCACACTGGTTCTTTTACCTAACATGAGGACTAGTGTATTATTTTCGAGGGTGCGGCGTAAGTCACTTTATCGAGAATAATCATTATTACAGCTTACTGTACAAAATCTGCCACAAATATTTCCACACACAGGGTGAAGCAACGTGAGCTGCCTAGCTTGCAATTTAACAAATTCTTTATGTAAAGGGTAACCCTAACCCCCCCCCCCTTTTTTTTGTTTCAAGTGTTGCAGGATAAACAGTAAACGTTAAACCCAAGAGCTCTTTCCAGTGATTTTCGAGCACTAGCATCGGAAGGACATTCGCACGATACAGCTCTGAAAAAGAAAATGACGGTAATATCATAATAGCTGCATTTTTCGTTTGCGAAATAATCTGCGAGGATTTTGTGTGTATTTTTGGTATAAAGAAGTATAAACCCCATTTTGTGGTGTCAGCTGCACCTCGGCGCCTTCGAACCCAGAATACCTAGAAAGGTGTTGACACAAGGCAATTGTGTGCGCTAAAATTAGAGACGAAAACACAAGAGCAAGAAATGAAGTCACAGTGAAATCAGTGTTACCAGGTGTATTAAAGCAAACTGAACTAGAGAGACAGCCAAATTAGTGAGATGTTTTAGAGTTTGCTGCCGAAGTGGCTAGTTTATTGTGCACCGCAGATCCTTCCCGTGGAGGGTAGTGCAAGAGCATGTGGATACACAAACGGCTTAGGTACTAGACCAAAAAAGGGGCTTACAGGAGTACATCTGGACTTATATCTGTAGATGTTTGTAAAATATTAGAAAACACAATGAAACTTTAATATCAGTTGCAACTAGGAAGCATCCACTGCAGTTCAACGAAAACCTGCAGCACTCAGGAAGACGTTTCGGTCCGTCCTGGACCACTGTGACCTGACAGTGGTCCAGGAGGGGACCGAAACTGTCATCCTAATGTCCCTCTTCTAAGCTGCGGGATTATGGTGAATTGCTGAAGTCACAGTGTGATGGCTTTTTATTCCTTCCTCCCTGCAGCTCAGGTCTGAGACGTAAACAAACATGGGTTGAACCAGAACGCTTTACAGTCAAGATGCTACAAGTTTTCTCTATGTCAAACCAAATATGATTTGACGAATTCCGAGAGATTTTCTACTAGAGACCGGCCTTGGACCAGGCTCAACAAAAGCGAGCAATTCATCTACCCAAAAGAATATCCTCGTATTAAACACGGGTATTAAGCAAGCTCCAGAAAATGCATCTGATATCACATAAATATAATCTCAAATAATCACATATAGTGACCGTCTTTTGACTGTAGGCGCACAGCCTACTGCAGAGAGGCCTGCACAACAGACACCAGTCCGATCACCACAACATAAGTACTAGTAGTATAATTACTAAACAG
>NC_091299.1:64489827-64697327 GCF_038502225.1 Cherax quadricarinatus
CCTGAAAACAGTAAACCCTCCTGCCAACACATAGTCTCTCCTGTTAATAACCACATAGCACATTAAATTGAAACAGGCTTTCTTATCCAGCCTCCAACAGAAATATTTGTCTAACTATTTTTATATTACCCAAGTTATAGCTGATTATCAAATGGTTATACAATACCTGACAGGTTGGTAGATAATTATACATAGGCAACATTTGGGCAATTTTATTTCGAAACGTTTCGCCTACATGTAGCTTCTTCAGTCGAGTACAGAAAGTAGGCAGGAGCAGTAGAGATAAGACGATGTAATCAGTCCATCACCCTTAAAGTCGTAGATTTGAGGTTGTCAGTCCTCAGCCTGGAGAAGTTCTGTTCCCAAAGTCTGGAACTAACTGAAGATCATGCGACAGTGTTGAGACTTAAATGCTGTCAAAGAGAGATGTAGAGTAGTAGTAATTGAGATTGTAGCCACTGAGAGGTCATGTCCTCCAGAACAAACGGTTCTCACTGAAGAAGTTGTCCAAGGTGAACGATTGCGGTAACCAGTGACATGGTCCTCAGACAAATAGAGAAACTAAAACCTAACAAACTCCCCCCAGGTCCTGATAGACTGTTTGCAAAGGGGTGTTAAAGGAATGTAAAGAGGAACTTAGCATACCTTTGGCTAATCTTTTTAACATGTCACTACAAACTGGCATAGTGCTGATAAGTGGAAAATGGAATGCAATAATACCTATTTACAAGGAAGGTGATAGGTCCCTGGCTTCGAACCCAGACCAGTAAGCTCCACCCATAGTGGGGAAAATTTATGGAATCAATAATTGCCTTGAAGCAATCTGTAGCCATCTTGATAGCCACAGATTGATTAATGAATCTCAAATGGTTTTACAAAGGGGCGTTCCTGTGTTACGAATTTACTTAACTTTTTTTCACTAAGGTGTTTGAGGAGGTAGATCATGGTAAAGAAATGTGATATTGTGTATATGGACTTCAGTAAGGCTTGATAAAGTTCCCACCAGAGGCTATTGAGGAAACTTAAGGCACATGGAATAGCAGGAGAAATTTTTTCCTGGTAGAGGTATGGCTGACAAACAGGCAGAGTGGAGTTTGCACAAATGGGGAGAAATTAGAATGGGGCACGTCATCGCGGTGTCTTAGGGTCAGTGTTGTTGGGCCCTGTTGTTCACACCAATTTATATAAACGACATAGATGAGGGAATGAAATAGCGACATAAGCAAATTTGCTGGTGACACCAAAATTGGCCTGTCCAATTAATTCTAATGAGGACACTAGAGCACCCTAGGATGATTTGAATAGACTGATGCAATGGTCTGAGAAGGTATGATGCAGTTTATCATTGACAAATGCAAAGTTCTAAATGTTGAAGGAGGTAAATAACCATGCCACATATAAACTAAATAATGTAGATCTTAATAATACTGATTGCAAAAGGATTTAGGAGTTCTGGTCAGCGTAATCTAAAACCAAGACAATAGTGCATTAGTGTTCGTAATAAAGCTAACAGAATTCCTTGGCTTCATATCTAGAAGTATAATAATAGAAGTCCTCAGGTTGTTCTTTCAACTCCATATATCATTGGTTATGCCTCTATTTAGACTATGCTGCTCAGTTCTGGTCAATGCATTACAGAATATATAAATGCTCTGGAAAACGTACAGAGGAGGATGACAAAGATGATCCCATGTATTAGAAATCCTCCCTATGAGGATAGACTGAGGCCCTGAATCTGCACTCTCTGAAAGACGTAGAATTAGGGGGGATATGATCGGGGTGTATAAATGAAAACAGGAATAAATAAAGGGGATGTAAATAGCGTGCTGAAAATTTCCAGCCAAGACAGGACTCGCAGCAATGGTTTAAGTTGGAAAAATTCAGATTCAGGAAGGATATAGGAAAGCACTGGGTTTGGTAATAGAGTTGTGGATGAGTGGAACAAACTCCGAGTACAGTTATTCAGGCTAAAACGTTGTGTAGTTTTAAAATAGGTTAGATAAATATGAGTTGGTGTGGGTGGGGTGAGTTGACCTGACTAGCTTGTGCTGCTGGGTCTGGTGCCGTGCTCCTTCCTTGAGTGGAGGTGACCAGACTGGGTGGGTCATTGGGCTCCGGGGGAGTCATTGGGCTAATCCATGCTCCTGCATGGGTCAGTAGGCCTGTTGCAGTGTTCCTTCTTTCTTATGTTCTTTCTTATACTGAACAGTGCTCTTCACTGTGGCCTTTACTGTTGTTGACTTACTCAGGACTCGATTTCTTGACCTGGAAGTCCCTTTCTTCCCACTAACGTCTTGCATGTATTTTGCTAACTACTGCAGAATGATCACACTTGGCAAAGCATGTCGAAAATCGAGTATATTCCATCTGTATTTTCCTTGTCTCGCAGTGTGCAAAGGATATAGTGATGTAGGGGTTGCGAGAGACAGGATCCACGATGCCTGGGTTGAGGATATCGTGATTCCACACATTTTACATGCTTGAATCACGGTAATTTTTCAAAGCTTTTGACAAATCGTGACGCCCGCCCTACCGGCCTGCTGATTTTTTTTTTTTTTGCTATTTGCTTCGTTTTTCTGCCATTTTCGGGGAGCGAAGCCATATCAACGTTTGTAAAAGCATATACAGTGATAAATTTGTGGGAATTCACTAGTCTGTGCCGGAGTGCGATGAGTGGTGAGGTGTGACCAGAAGGGAAGGGTGGTGACGAGGGTGAGGTGTGACCAGAAGGGCAGGTGTGACCAGAAGGGCAGGTGTGACGAGGGTGAGGTGTGATCCAGAAGGGGCAGGTGTGACGAGGGGACAGGTGTGACGAGGGGGCAGGTAAGTTGCCAAGGTGTGACTGTGGGTGGGGCTCCTGCACTGTCTACAACATGATCGTGGGAGTATCTAGGCAGCTTTCTTGGCTCTATTATCTTCTTTAATGATTTCCTCTTCCCTCCTCTCCATCTGTAACTTCTCTTACTTTTAATTTGACCTCTTCATTCACTTTAGTCTGGCCTCCAACACACCTTTTTTTTTACTTATATATTATTTATATATTTATATTATAACCTTATTTATATATTACTATCACGCTATTTCCTGAGCATTCCTTGTTTTATTGGAGCTTTATCATCCTAAACAAGATCTCTTATTAAATTATATAGAAATGCAAGTTATTTTATCTTTCAACCTCCCACTTTCCGGTAAATAAGATTACATAGGCACATGACAACGTAAGAATGGAGGAACGCTGCTTACTGGCCCATACTAGTCACGTCTTTCTCGCCCAAAACGTACAGAACAAAAATATCTACCCAATCCATTTTCAATGCTACCAAAAAGAATAAGTTATGATAACACTATTAACTTAAGTGCAAGTCTACCTCTTCGTATGAAAGGTTTTTATTCAATGGATTAACTTTGTCATTCTTCTGAATATTTTCTAACGAATTTATATCCATTCTGTAATGTGGAGAGCAAAACTGAGCTGCATAATCTATGTGAGGACTTATTAAATATGTGTATTGCTGTAATATAACCTCTGACTCCTGTTGCTTATACTTGATATAAATCCCTTGTGATGGACACAGTGGCTTAAATAAGTTCAGAATATGTAAAACATTTCTGGTAAGTATAATCACAAAGATCGAATCAGTATTGCTTACGTGGTATGTGATGATGGAGAATAATAAGTCATACCGTGACGGAAATTAAATACACGAATATACTTAAGAAATCGTAATGACACGATTGTAAATAAACCATCCCCCTTCCATTGCGTTCGGTCAAACAGTGGTTGTTCAAGCCCATGCTAGTACTGATTAGCTAGCCACATTGAGCATTCATCCAACTAGTATATTTCTACACCATAGGAAAGCAGCACAGTGCACAAATGCAAGTTTACAGATGAATTTACTTCCAGCTAGCGGGACTGAACACGGCTCGTCTTCACCAGTCAACATGACTTAAGAAATAATGAGCACGACGATGCCCATACCCCCGGGCCGGGGATGGAACCCTGAGTTATAGAAGCCAGCTCCAGCTTGCGCAGCCACTCACCAGGCAGCACAATAAGAGTTATCCAACAGGTATATTTAGCACCATATATATTTACACCCAGCTGGCAGTAGCCGATGAATCTGAGTTAGCGTGACGACTGGTGGTCAAGTCAGCCAGTCAACGTGACTTAAGAAATCGTAATGACACGATTGCAAATAAACCATGTCATTACGATTTCTTAAGTCATGTTGACGGCAGTGAAGGGACTTGAGCTAGAGTTCGTCACGGCCACGCTAGCTGGAGATTCGTCTGTAAAAACTTGCATTTGTGGTCACAGAGGTGCCTGTGCTAACTTTCCTATGGTGTAGAAATATACCTAGTTGGATGAATCTTATTGTGGCTAGGTGGTCTAGTGGCTAGCGCGACGGGCTGGAGTTTTGAGACTCTATGACCGCGGGTTCAATCCCGGCCGGGGGTATGGTTTATTTGCAATCGTGTCATTACGATTTCTTAAGTCATGTTGACGGCAGTGAAGGGACTTGAGCTAGAGTTCGTCACGGCCACGCTAGCTGGAGATTCGTCTGTAAAAACTTGCATTTGTGGTCACAGAGGTGCCTGTGCTAACTTTCCTATGGTGTAGAAATATACCTAGTTGGATGAATCTTATTGTGGCTAGCTGGTCTAGTGGCTAGCGCGACGGGCTGGAGTTTTGAGACTCTATGACCGCGGGTTCAATCCCGGCCGGGGGTATGGTTTTAATACACGAATAACCCGCACACACGAGAATGAAACGAATGAGGACCTTTCAGTCTAACTTGGACCATTAACTGTGTGAATGTTATTGTGTAATGCTGATGCAAGACGCATACTACCTTTTGTTGACTACCAGGCAGTATACACTGCACATCCTCCACAAATGTAAGTCAAAAAATCTTCTTGCAAACAGTCGTACTGTAGGAATCGAGCGGAAATCCACCACACATTGAGTGCTTGGCTTGACATGTTTACATATGAATTCATGTAAATGCTTTTCCCCAACTATTCCTTCTCGCAATAATAAAACTGGTATACATATAATTAAATATATATATAAGACTCATCAGGGTAACTAGGGATCCCAGGGCATCTTGTTTTCTGTTCCAGCGACTCAGTGCGGCTGTTCAGAGGGGTAATGTCTGCTGTATTTTGGGCACGCGCCCCAGCTCTGAGGAGCGGGATGAGAGTTTCGCATTGTAATCAGTGACAGACACGTGGCAATGTTTACTAGACATATGTCTCTCACACCTCATATACTGTATGTGCCGTCTTTGTTATCAGCAATGTATCTCTTAAATCTTCTGTACCATATTATGTAATAAAATATTCCTATTGGTAAAAAAAAAAGTGAAAAGATGGGGTGGTAGGGGAAGTGGAATATTCAAACGGCTTCAGGAAGAAATCCAAATATTCTTCCTTGAAGCCTTTTTATCCACTTCTCCGAGGCTGTGGGTCCCACAATTTACACCAGAGGTGGACACTCTGAAGGAGGGGTGTTAATGTTGCAGTTTAAAAACTGTAGTGTAAAGCACCCTTCTGGCAAGACAGTGATGGAGTGAATGATGGTGAAAGTTTTTCTTTTTCGGGCCACCCTGCATTGGTGGGAATTGGCCAGTGTGCTAATAAAATAAATAAAATATATATATGTATGTATGTATATACATCAAACTTCACCAGGAGAGTTAATACAATAAATGCCATGCAGTATATATAAGAAAAAGAATATTTTATTAAAACCAAGTCATCAAATTCAAAATATATCTAAGGAACACAAATAAACCATAAACTTTTACAATATCTAAACTAACGTTTCAACTAACATAAAAAAAATATACTCACGAATAAAATACATTAATGTGTGAACAGTCGAACAGATGCAACTGAATTGTTCAGCTCAGGTGTAGTGACTGTGGAAACTTATGGTGAATGTTTGTGTCTCGGAGCTGGAATGTTTGTGTCTCAGAGCAGGAATGTTTGTGTCTCAGAGCAGGAATGTTTGTGTTTCAGAGCAGGAATATTTGTGTCTCAGAGCAGGAATATTTGTGTCTCAGAGCAGGAATGTTTGTGTCTCAGAGCAGGAATGTTTGTGTCTCAGAGCAGGAATGTTTGTGTCTCAGAGCAGGAATATTTGTGTCTCAGAGCAGGAATGTTTGTGTCTCAGAGCAGGAATGTTTGTGTCTCAGAGCAGGAATGTTTGTGTCTCAGAGCAGGAATATTTGTGTCTCAGAGCAGGAATATTTGTGTCTCAGAGCAGGAATGTTTGTGTCTCAGAGCAGGAATGTTTGTGTCTCAGAGCAGGAATGTTTGTGTCTCAGAGCAGGAATGTTTGTGTCTCAGAGCAGGAATATTTGTGTCTCAGAACAGGAATGTTTGTGTCTCAGAGCAGGAATGTTTGTGTCTCAGAGCAGGAATGTTTGTGTCTCAGAGCAGGAATGTTTGCGTCTCAGAGCAGGAATGTTTGTGTCTCAGAGCAGGAATGTTTGCGTCTCAGAGCAGGAATGTTTGTGTCTCAGAGCAGGAATGTTTGTGTCTCAGAGCAGGAATGTTTGTGTCTCAGAGCAGGAATGTTTGTGTCTCAGAGCAGGAATGCTTGGGTCTCAGAGCAGGAATGCTTGTGTCTCGGAGCAGGAATGTTCGTGTCTCAGAGCAGGAATGTTTGTGTCTCAGAGCAGGAATGTTCGTGTCTCAGAGCAGGAATGTTCGTGTCTCAGAGCAGGAATGTTCGTGTCTCAGAGCAGGAATGCTTGTGTCTCAGAGCAGGAATGTTTGTGTCTCAGAGCAGGAATGTTTGTGTCTCAGAGCAGGAATGTTCGTGTCTCAGAGCAGGAATGTTCGTGTCTCAGAGCAGGAATGTTTGTGTCTCAGAGCAGGAATGTTCGTGTCTCAGAGCAGGAATGTTCGTGTCTCAGAGCAGGAATGTTTGTGTCTCAGAGCAGGAATGTTCGTGTCTCAGAGCAGGAATGTTCGTGTCTCAGAGCAGGAATGTTCGTGTCTCAGAGCAGGAATGTTCGTGTCTCAGAGCAGGAATGTTCGTGTCTCAGAGCAGGAATGTTCGTGTCTCAGAGCAGGAATGTTTGTGTCTCAGAGCAGGAATGTTTGTGTCTCAGAGCAGGAATGTTCGTGTCTCAGAGCAGGAATGTTTGTGTCTCAGAGCAGGAATGTTCGTGTCTCAGAGCAGGAATGTTCGTGTCTCAGAGCAGGAATGTTCGTGTCTCAGAGCAGGAATGTTCGTGTCTCAGAGCAGGAATGTTCGTGTCTCAGAGCAGGAATGTTCGTGTCTGAGAGCAGGAATGTTCGTGTCTCAGAGCAGGAATGTTTGTGTCTCAGAGCAGGAATGTTTGTGTCTCAGAGCAGGAATGTTCGTGTCTCAGAGCAGGAATGTTCGTGTCTCAGAGCAGGAATGTTCGTGTCTCAGAGCAGGAATGTTCGTGTCTCAGAGCAGGAATGAAACTCTTCCTTCTCGAGGGGGAATAATTAAATGAAATAAAGTTAACTCAGTTTGAATTGAAAAGTTCTTAATGATAAAAAATAATCTAGCATAATTATGTATAATGGCAGTGTATTATGTGTAATGGCAGTGTATTATGTATAATGGCAGTGTATTATGTGTAATGGCAGTGTATTATGTGTAATGGCAGTGTATTATGTATAATGGCAGTGTATTATGTGTAATGGCAGTGTATTATGTGTAATGGCAGTGTATTATGTGTAATGGCAGTGTATTATGTGTAATGGCAGTGTATTATGTGTAATGGCAGTGTATTATGTATAATGGCAGTGTATTATGTATAATGGCAGTGTATTATGTGTAATGGCAGTGTATTATGTATAATGGCAGTGTATTATGTGTAATGGCAGTGTATTGTGTGTAATGGCAGTGTATTATGTATAATGGCAGTGTATTATGTATAATGGCAGTGTATTATGTGTAATGGCAGTGTATTATGTGTAATGGCAGTGTATTATGTGTAATGGCAGTGTATTATGTATAATGGCAGTGTATTATGTGTAATGGCAGTGTATTATGTGTAATGGCAGTGTATTATGTATAATGGCAGTGTATTATGTGTAATGGCAGTATATTATGTATAATGGCAGTGTATTATGTGTAATGGCAGTGTATTATGTATAATGGCAGTGTATTATGTATGGCAGTGTATTATGTATAATGGCAGTGTATTATGTGTAATGGCAGTGTATTATGTATAATGGCAGTGTATTATGTATAATGGCAGTGTATTATGTATAATGGCAGTGTATTATGTATAATGGCAGTGTATTATGTATAATGGCAGTGTATTATGTATAATGGCAGTATATTATGTATAATGGCAGTGTATTATGTTTAATGGCAGTGTATTATGTATAATGGCAGTGTATTATGTTTAATGGCAGTGTATTATGTATAATGGCAGTGTATTATGTGTAATGGCAGTGTATTATGTATAATGGCAGTGTATTATGTGTAATGGCAGTGTATTATGTATAATGGCAGTGTATTATGTATGGCAGTGTATTATGCATAATGGCAGTGTATTATGTGTAATGGCAGTGTATTATGTATAATGGCAGTGTATTATGTATAATGGCAGTGTATTATGTGTAATGGCAGTGTATTATGTTTAATGGCAGTGTATTATGTATAATGGCAGTGTATTATGTTTAATGGCAGTGTATTATGTATAATGGCAGTGTATTATGTATAATGGCAGTGTATTATGTATAATGGCAGTGTATTATGTATAATGGCAGTGTATTATGTTTAATGGCAGTGTATTATGTATGGCAGTGTATTATGTACAATGGCAGTGTATTATGTATAATGGCAGTGTATTATGTTTAATGGCAGTGTATTATGTATGGCAGTGTATTATGTACAATGGCAGTGTATTATGTATAATGGCAGTGTATTATGTATAATGGCAGTGTATTATGTATAATGGCAGTGTATTATGTATAATGGCAGTGTATTATGTATAATGGCAGTGTATTATGTTTAATGGCAGTGTATTATGTATGGCAGTGTATTATGTACAATGGCAGTGTATTATGTATAATGGCAGTGTATTATGTATAATGGCAGTGTATTATGTGTAATGGCAGTGTATTATGTATAATGGCAGTGTATTATGTATAATGGCAGTGTATTATGTATAATGGCAGTGTATTATGTATAATGGCAGTGTATTATGTGTTATAGCTGCGTATTATGTATAATGGCAGTGTATTATGTATAATGGCAGTGTATTATGTATAATGGCAGTGTATTATGTATAATGGCAGTGTATTATGTATAATGGCAGTGTATTATGTGTTATAGCTGCGTATTATGTATAATGGCAGTGTATTATGTATAATGGCAGTGTATTATGTATAATGGCAGTGTATTATGTATAATGGCAGTGTATTATGTGTTATAGCTGCGTATTATGTATAATGGCAGTGTATTATGTATAATGGCAGTGTATTATGTATAATGGCAGTGTATTATGTATAATGGCAGTGTATTATGTATAATGGCAGTGTATTATGTATAATGGCAGTGTATTATGTATAATGGCAGTGTATTATGTATAATGGCAGTGTATTATGTATAATGGCAGTATATTATGTATAATGGCAGTGTATTATGTATAATGGCAGTGTATTATGTATAATGACAGTGTATTATGTATAATGGCAGTGTATTATGTATAATGGCAGTGTATTATGTATGGCAGTGTATTATGTACAATGGCAGTGTATTATGTATAATGGCAGTGTATTATGTATAATGGCAGTGTATTATGTATAATGGCAGTGTATTATGTGTTATAGCTGCGTATTATGTATAATGGCAGTGTATTATGTATAATGGCAGTGTATTATGTATAATGGCAGTGTATTATGTATAATGGCAGTGTATTATGTGTTATAGCTGCGTATTATGTATAATGGCAGTGTATTATGTATAATGGCAGTGTATTATGTATAATGGCAGTGTATTATGTATAATGGCAGTGTATTATGTGTTATAGCTGCGTATTATGTATAATGGCAGTGTATTATGTATAATGGCAGTGTATTATGTATAATGGCAGTGTATTATGTATAATGGCAGTGTATTATGTATAATGGCCGTATATTATGTATAATGGCAGTGTATTATGTATAATGGCAGTATATTATGTATAATGGCAGTGTATTATGTATAATGGCAGTGTATTATGTATAATGACAGTGTATTATGTATAATGTCAGTGTATTATGTATAATGGCAGTGTATTATGTACAATGGCAGTGTATTATGTATAATGGCAGTGTATTATGTATAATGGCAGTGTATTATGTATAATGGCAGTGTATTATGTGTTATAGCTGCGTATTATGTATAATGGCAGTATATTATGTATAATGGCAGTGTATTATGTGTTATAGCTGCGTATTATGTATAATGGCAGTGTATTATGTATAATGGCAGTGTATTATGTATAATGGCAGTGTATTATGTATAATGGCAGTGTATTATGTGTTATAGCTGCGTATTATGTATAATGGCAGTGTATTATGTATAATGGCAGTGTATTATGTATAATGGCAGTGTATTATGTATAATGGCAGTGTATTATGTATAATGGCCGTATATTATGTATAATGGCAGTGTATTATGTATAATGGCAGTATATTATGTATAATGGCAGTGTATTATGTATAATGGCAGTGTATTATGTATAATGACAGTGTATTATGTATAATGTCAGTGTATTATGTATAATGGCAGTGTATTATGTACAATGGCAGTGTATTATGTATAATGGCAGTGTATTATGTATAATGGCAGTGTATTATGTATAATGGCAGTGTATTATGTGTTATAGCTGCGTATTATGTATAATGGCAGTATATTATGTATAATGGCAGTGTATTATGTATAATGGCAGTGTATTATGTGTTATAGCTGCGTATTATGTATAATGGCAGTATATTATGTATAATGGCAGTGTATTATGTATAATGGCAGTGTATTATGTGTTATAGCTGCGTATTATGTATAATGGCAGTATATTATGTATAATGGCAGTGTATTATGTATAATGGCAGTGTATTATGTATAATGGCAGTGTGTCAGTTGTAGAGAGCTCAGAGAAGACATTTAAACTTGCAAGTTGTCTCGTGAGTTAAACACAACTACTTATACACAAATAACCCGCACATAAAAGAGAGAAGCTTACGACGACGTTTCGGTCCGACTTGGACCATTGACAAAGTCACACCGAGTGATTACACAGTACTGGGTTTACAATACTTCTCAAAGAGGATTCAGTCCCACCAAGGGTATGTAGCTCTTCTGACACTACTTACATCTAACTTATCAAGCACATGAAACAAATTATTTTCATAACACAGTTAGTAGCCATTTGGTTTAGCCTAGCAATAAACGCCCAACACAGCTAACACCTACTTTATTTTCAGAACAAATGCCTCGCGTTTTCACTGTTCTCCAGACATTTTTTTAATTCCCATAATTTTCATTGTTTATCTGACCAGGAGACACCTTCATTTATAGCTTTTCTGCTATATTTTGCCTTGTATTCTTCTATATATTTTCCTCCTTGTCTTTGCATTGTCATCTTGCCACCCTCTTTAATATCTCTTATCTCCCTCCCCTCAACCTTTACACTGGTATATTTCTAGTTTTGTCTCATCTCTTTCATTTATTCACTTCTCTTTGTGACTTTGCTCTCTCTCCCTCTTCATCCATACTTTTTTTTTATCTTATTTACCTCATTTTTGACATAGCTTCTCTTTGTGTGTCTGTTTATCACTAAGTTTTTTTTCTCCCATTACTCACCGCTTTTAGGCCTTCCTCTTACCCTCTTCTTTCCTTCTTGTGCCAGTCTTCCTTCCATCCTGTGTTATTCATTCTCTCCCACATCTTTATTTTCCCACCTGGTTGTCCTGGCCCTGAAGGTCACGATGATCTAACAAGACATACCTGCAAGCAACACAAAAGCAATGGTCAGATACACATGTTCATGTAAATACACCTAACATCTCCCACCAGTCCACCTTGGTTGCTACGACTACACAGTTCATCCACTGCTGCACTATGTAACACCAGTCCACTGTTGGATTATGCAACACTGGCTTTCAAACACTAGTCCTCTCCTGCATTATGTAACGCTGGCTTTGTAACACTAGTCCACTGCTGCACTATGTAACGCTGGCTTTGTACCACCAGTTCACTTCTGCACTATGTAACACTGGCTTTGTACCACCAGTACACTTCTGCACTATGTAACACTGGCTTTATACCACCAGTTCACTTCTGCACTATGTAACACTGGCTTTGTACCACCAGTTCACTTCTGCACTATGTAACACTGGCTTTGTACCACCAGTTCACTTCTGCACTATGTAACACTGGCTTTGTACCACCAGTTCACTTCTGCACTATGTAACACTGGCTTTGTACCACCAGTTCACTTCTGCACTATGTAACACTGGCTTTGTACCACCAGTTCACTTCTGCACTATGTAACACTGGCTTTGTACCACCAATTCACTTCTGCACTATGTAACACTGGCTTTGTACCACCAGTTCACTGCTACACTATGTGTAACACAAGTTTATATTTGTGGGCAGAGTGGCGACAAATACAGAGAGAGAAGATCAAACATTTTCAGAACAACGTAGCGTTGAAGAAAGTTTTAATAAGTTAGTAAAGATCTCCTTCAGCTAAACGTATTAATATCGAAGTGCTGTCATACTTTATTTTCCAGCTTCTTAGTTTACACACGTATGTGAAGACCACACACTAACTGTCGCTCACCACTCTATATCTCTCTCTCCTCCCCCTCTCTCACACACTCTCTGTCTCTCTCTCCTCCCCCTCTCTCACACTCTCTCTGTCTCTGTCTCTCTCTCCTCCCCCTCTCTCACACACTCTCTGTCTTCACCCACACTACAATACCAGACCTTCACCCACACTACAAATATCACTCGCAATCTGAGAAGCAAAAAAAATTGTTAAATATCTGTACGGCGGAAGACTATAAGCAGACCAGGTGAAGGGAAAGTGAAGCTCCCACACACACACACACACACACACACACACACACACACACACACACACACACACACACACACACTTGCCATTCGTATAAACACATGTGCCTTTCCCTCACACACGTGTCGCTGCTGTAACACACACCTGTAACACAAGTCTTATTTTATAAACAACTTCCTCTGAAGATGTACATAAAATAGTGAAAGTACAAACATAAAGCAAAGTTGAGCTTATAATAATTTCATTAAGCAAAATGATCCCAGAATTAAGGAATATTATATATGAAGGAATGTTGAATGTATTAAACTTGTCGTTGATAACCAGACCGACTATGGTGTGGAGAAACGTTACACCAGACCGACTATGGTGTGGAGAAACGTTACACCAGACCGACTATGGTGTGGAGAAACGTTACACCAGACCGACTATGGTGTGGAGAAACGTTACACCAGACCGACTATGGTGTGGAGAAACGTTACACCAGACCGACTATGGTGTGGAGAAGCGTTACACCAGACCGACTATGGTGTGGAGAAACGTTACACCAGACCGACTATGGTGTGGAGAAACGTTACACCAGACCGACTATGGTGTGGAGAAACGTTACACCAGACCGACTATGGTGTGGAGAAACGTTACACCAGACCGACTATAGTGTGGAGAAACGTTACACCAGACCGACTATGGTGTGGAGAAACGTTACACCAGACCGACTATGGTGTGGAGAAACGTTACACCAGACCGACTATGGTGTGGAGAAACGTTACACCAGACCGACTTTGGTGTGGAGAAACGTTACACCAGACCGACTATGGTGTGGAGAAACATTACACCAACAAGTGGCTTCCTCAGTCTGGTACAAAGTTGAGCATAAGAGAGAAGGAACACTGCAGCAAGCCTGTTGGCCCATACTAGGCAGGTATGAAACAAATACTCTTCTCCAGGCTGAGGGACTGACCACCTCAAAACTACGTCTTCAAGGGTAATGGACTGATTACATCGTCTTCACATCTCTTCTGCTTCTACCAACTTTTCTGTACTCGACTGAAGAAGCCTACTGTGTAGACGAAACGTTTCGAAATAAAGATACCTAACTGTTGCATATGTCTCACCTAATATCCCAGTAATCTACTTGCGTTATTACGTACGGTTAGGCATTGCTGTCTTGGTTTAGGGTTACTGCTTCCATAACCGTCAAGTCTTTTTTGCCGTCTGTACGGCTAAGTTCTACACTATTTAGCTTAATAGATGCTAGGGTTACGAACATTCACGAGCTTCAGAATTTTACATTTATCTATATTGAACTGCATCTGCAACTTTTTTGACCAGGAACTGAGTTTGTCTAAATCCTTTTCGTGTCATCATCGAATTTTCTCATATCACTAGTAATTCCCTCGTCAAGATCAATGATATATATTATAAACAACAATGGGCCTAAAACTGATCCCTGTGGAACGCCATCTGTTACAAATTCCCACTCCGATTTTACCCCATTTATGCACACTCTGCTTCCTGTCTGTGAACCATAACTCGATCCATGACAGCACTTTTCCCCCAGTGCGGTACTCTATCAAAAGCCTTACTAAAATCTAAATAAACAATATGAAATTCTTTATCATGATCAACAGCCTCAAAACCTTTAATGAAAAAAGTTAGTAAATTAGCTAGGCAGGAACGGCCCCTTGTGAATCCATGCTGAGTATCATTAGTCAGATTATGCTTATCAAGATGACCTCTTATAATATCAGCTATAACTGACTCTAATAATTTGCCTACAATTGAGGTCAGGCTTATTGGCCGGTAATTTGACGGTATAGACTTGTCCCCTGATATTAAAAATAGAAATTACAATGACCATCTTATACATATCAGTAAATGGCTCACACAGTTCCATTTTGTACTCCTTAAGAACCCTTGAAAAAAACTCATCAGGACCCAGGGATTTATTTTGTTTTAGTCAACTTGTTTGATTACCATATCCCTAGTGACTGTGATATTACATAATTTATCGTCTTCAGGCCCACTTTAAAAGTTAATTATTCGGATATTGTTAGTGTCTTTCTGTGTGAAAACCTAGAGAAAATAATTCCTAAAAATCGAGCACATTCCATTCTCCTTGTCAATAGATGCCCAGAGTTATTTTCAAGGGGACCTGTTGTGTACGAATGGTATATAATACCGACAAGATGAGAGTAAGACACAAGTGCAACATCTGGGTATCTTTATTGTAGACGTTTCGCCATCCAGTGGCTTTATCAATACAAATTCCAGGACATAACTTGAAGACAGTAGAACTATGTACAGAAGATGAGGTTGATGTTGCACTTGTGTCTTACCTTCAAGGGGACCTATTTTTTCTGAAACTTTTGTTCTTTAAACCTGGAAAAAAGACTTTTTGGGTTAGTTTTCGAATCCCTGGCAACTTTAATTTCATAGTCCCGTTTAGCTTTTCTTATCCCATTTTTAACTTTCCTCCTAATGTCAATATACTGATTCATAAGATGACCCTCACCTCCCTTGATGCGCCTATAAATTCCTTTCTGCCCTAAAAGATGTTTGAAGTCATACTGATCAATATACTAAACTCGTTAGTAAAAAGGCAAACAAAAAAAAATTAATTGGGGAAATTTCAAGACATTAAAAGCACACTAAATAATTAATAATAATAATAATAATAATAATAATAATAATAATAATAATAATAATAATAATAATAATAATAATATTCATTTGTACAAGTACATGATACAACGTACACAGACCAGAGCTGACATCAGTAACATACTATATAGAACGTCCCTTCTTATGCAGAGAATTTCGGGCAAATTAGGTTAATTTTGTCCCCATGATGAGACTCACATCAGTCGACTAACATCCAGGTACCTACTTTCTGCTAGGTGAACAGTGACAGCAGGTGTCTTAAGGAAACACGTCCTAAAGTTTCAACCCGTACCGGGGATCGAGCCACGGACCTCAATGTGATAGCAGAGTGGGCTACCAACCGAGCTACGGGACATCTTGGACCCACATAACTAATAATTTAAAGGATGTATTTGTATTATAAACTTAAAATAAGTAATATAAAAAAATATATAAAATATATAAACTACAAACAGTTCGTGTAACTACGGTATTTAGTGTCAGTGTAACAATAAAAATGATCTTAAAAATACAATTCTTGAATTAATAGCAAGGTCTGGCTGTTGAAAACTCTGGCTTAACGAATATATTCCATATGTTCTTCAATCCGAAATATGTATTATAGTCTGGTACTTTGTGATCTTGGAGCAGTCATCACTCCAACAATACGATGCCTTGGTGCAGTACATACATCTTTTGTTCCTTGGAAGAACGATATGGATTACATCCAGATTTGTGAAGAAAATTAATTACGAACTTATAAAATTCCTCTTAATAATCCTCACAATTTCCCCCCCCCCCCAAAAAAAAAAATCGACGTATTTTGTTAAATGCAACTAACATTATTTACTTCTGTCTTCATAGATTTTTTTCTTTAATGTCCCTTAATTTACTGTGGTTGAGTATAAAATGGGTACCTGGGTGTTAATCAACTGGTATGGGTCGCATCCTGGGACAAAACTGACCTAATTTGCGAGAAATGCTCAGCATAACAATCGGCTTTCTATACACGTAGTAGTATATTATTGATGTCAGCTATGGTCTGTATACCTTGTACATGTACTGGTAGTAAATAAAGATATTATTATTATTAATCTTGATTATTCCTCAGTGACACCTGGAAATTGGATTGAGATACATTTCTTCTTTTACTTCCTTTGTTGACTTCAGGGATGCTGAATTACATTGCTCTCTCTACATCTGTCCAACATTTTTTTATATCGACAAAGAAATAATTTATTTCTTAAGTGGTATTCATAAAACGTGTCTTCAGGTTTACGAATGTCCTATGAATAATCTCTCTGGACACTGGCACTACCATGGCCCTTTCCATAGGCATGGCATCCCACATTTTTAAAGAAACTCAAGCTACATGATTGTTATGGATATAAACGCACAAAAACTGGGAAAACTTATTTTTTATCATAAAATAACCTAATAGGCTGGAATGGTAATAGGCTAGTGCTTAATATAATGGTAAATTCCGTTTTTATATCTGCTACATACTCTAGATGCGTCATTAGTTGATAAACACTGAAAGGAATACTTATAAAATAACTAATATATCTTAGATAAATACAAAAACGTAGGAAACTCAGCTAGCAGAGATGTTTATAGAGGTTTTCACTTACTTGCCAGAGAGCCGCTATATGTAAGTGAACAAATACAAATTTGAACCACGGAACTGGTGGGGGAAAGAACCCATGGCGGGTGAGTCGTTGAACTTGTTCACTGGTTTGTTTGAAATCGTGTTATTACGATTTCATCAGTCATAATATGAATTTACAACACTTTTTTTTTGTACCAGCGAGATGAAGAATATGACATGTGCAACATCTGGGTATCTTGATTTATGGATGGCGTAACTTAGATCGCTAGCGCATTCAGCTCACACACACTGGGGTCCGGGGTTCGAATCTCCTCCGGTATGGCTGGAAAACATTAGAGACGAGTTTCCATAAGACACTTGCTGTCCCTGTTCATCCATCAGTGTAAAATGGGTACCTGGGTGTCAGTGGACTGGTGTGGGTCGCATCCTGGGACAAAACTGACCTAATTTGCGGGAAATGCTCAGCATAACAAGCGGCTTTCTATATAGTAGTATGTCACTGATGTCAGCTATGGTCTGTATACCTTGTACATGTACTGGTAGAAATAAAAATATTATTATATTATCGTTATTATTATTATTATTATTATTATAAAGTTAATAGATGTTGCACAAGTGTCTAATTCTTCATGTTGTGTTTTGTTCAGGCTTCAGCTAAAGTGTCTCGACGTAAAGAATGTACCGTGGTCAGCTGGATTTCAGTAACGACAAGATGACTTTCTCACTTCCAGTTGTCTGAAGTGTTGTAAATATAAAATATTTACGAGTCTCCAGACACCTAGACAAAATATCACAGCCATGTACAGATTTTTTTTTATGAAGCAATTTTGTGTTGTGGATAATTCTGATCTGATAAATAAATAACAAAAAGGCACAATACAGCTACTGGAACAATGCAGTGCTCCTCTTTCTTAGTCTTCGACTGACTCTACTACTACTACTACTACTACTACTACTACTACTACTGCTACTACTACTACTACTACTACTACTACTACCACCTTGTCCTGACCGTGTCTGCTGGCCTATATATACTCTCTCTTTCTCTTTCCTTTCCGTTAGTGTCACTTTGTAAATGGTCCAAGTGGGACGGAAACGTCGTCCTAAGATTCCCTCTCCGACCTGACGTTAGTTATTTACAGGTTACAACATCACACGAAGGAAAACTCACTAGCTATAGTGTAATGGGTAACTATATTTAACAAGAGTAATGTTGGAAATTTGCTGTATGCTAACAATTACTTAATAAATTTTCCAAGAAATCTCAAGAATTTTACATGGTCTACATAGATAAATAAACTGGTTATAGAAATTAATCAAGCAACTGCAGAGCCCGAATATTTTCTTGCATAAATAGTATAAATAGTAATATATATATATATATATATATATATATATATATATATATATATATATATATATATATATATATATATATATATATATATATAATGTCGTGCCGAATATGTAAAACTGGAAAATTAACAAGAACTCATTTAAAATTAAGTCCTTTCTAAAATTTTCTCTTATGCGTGTAAAGATATATTTTTTTCATAAATGTTAGTGTAAAAATTTTTAATTTTGCTCCAAAAGAATCTTTGAAAACTTACCTAACCTTATTATAACAAGAACAACTTATTTTAGCCTAACCCAACTAAATATATTTTAGATTTGTTTACAATGATTTAATACTAAACAAACACTGTGAAATATATTTTTTTCGTTAGGTTCAGAATGATTTTGGCGAAATTATAGCATACACAAATGTTCGCTTGTCTTATATGGCAAGATGAGCGTTGCTATTTAAGCCAAGATCGCAAATTCTGCCTATTCGGCACGACATATATGGTAGGATTTTCATGTTTTAAACCCAGGTGAGGAACAAAGGTCAGTCGCTTATCTGGCAACCCTGCCTTTTAACTGGTCTTCCAATTCCATTTCCTACATTTTTGCCAATTAAGTGACAAAACTGCACTCACATACCCGCCCAAAATAATCTTTATAGTGGATGAGATACATTAATTATAGTGGTACTTCTAAACCCCTAGAAACATGAAACTGACTCGCATGAAGGTGTCCAACAAGGCGACCCTCTCGCCCCTTTTCTTTCCAGTCTGGTCATGAAGTCACAAAAACACTCTCCAGAGAGCTCAATATCTGTATCGGTTATTGTACTGACCTGCACAACCACTATCATTTAAAGAACGAGTTGCTGAAATATGATTGATTTTAAAACGATTTATTTTGAACAGAAAGTTGTAGTTCATTGCAGTGTTGTGTAGAGGCTGAAAGCAATCAGTAGCTTGAGTGGATGAGCATCAATACAAAGCAAAAGAGTGAAATCGTGCAGCATCCTGACCAACGTACTAATAATCCTCGGAAATCACACACAGTGATTACTTCATATGAAACGGTAACGTATTTTTCACTTCTTTTAGATAATGTTTGATGTTGGCTACAAAGTAATGACCAATCAACTGAGTAATTTCTTTCTGAAAGATGTTAAAAACTCGCCCAGTGAGTGCAAACTTTCCATCAGTGTCCACTGGTCAAGTCATCACTCATGTCTGTATATCTTCTGCCATACTGTTGAGGACAACATGTACAATACCCCGTCACAGACTCATTATCAAACCAACAATCCACGAGGTCTCTCTAAGACTCTTTTTGTCCCCAAAGTCACAAGCTACAACCAAGGATTCTGACAACACGTGAAGACAGGCTAAATATTTAGCAACAGTGTAGGGAGGTCTGACTCCTGCAAATGTTAAAAAAAATTGTTTTTCCATTAATTTCATTATTTTTATTCAGCTGAAATGACTAAATTTCCACCAATGGGATTAATTTTCATACTCCTTTTTTTCCTTTCACTATCCATAATAAAAAATCTTTTAAAGTCGACACATTTGATTTCCTTCAAAAGATTCATTGATATATTTTTTTTACAATTAACTTCTTTTATTTACGATTAACTTTAATATCAACTGCAGAGGTTCTGGAATAATTGCAAAGATTTTAAGTCTGAATAAAAGTCTGGTATTGTAGTGTGGGTGAAGGTATAGTACTGTAGTATGGGTGAAGGTCTGGTATTGTGGTATGGATGAACTGGTATTGTAGTATGGATGAAGGTCTGGTATTGTAGTATTGGTGTGGGTAAAATCTTCTACATTCATTACATACATGCAATAAACAAATATATTCACACATATTTTTAAAAACACTGCAATAAAAACATGCAAATATACATTCTATACATTCTCTTGCAGAAAACACCTCAGAAATTAGCTTCGTTAATTAATGTAATTTTCCGTTTGTCAAATTATATCGTAGAGATCACTTGGTGACCTTTTGACTGTGTTAAAAGGTCATGCTTTCAGTTCTTAATCTAGAGAAACAAAAAAACTTACATCATTGGGATCCTTGTACTCTATCATTCCAAACTCGTATAGGTTAACAGGAATTTGAAAATTGCTCACCTTACGTTGTTCCAAAGAAATGTTCATTGTTCTGTGATCCCCCAGTGACCTATGTCACAACTCTTGATCTACGGGTCAGACCGAGGTAAGATTGACAGACGTGACTTTAAAGCAAAGAATAAAACTGACTACCAAATCTTAAGAGATTTGGAAATGTCAGGACGTTAGACACTCTTTTTCTTGAACTCCCCACGTATTATGTTATGGTAACAACTATGACACATGTGCAACATCTGGGTATGTTTATTGTAGACGTTTCGCTATCCAGTGGCTTTATCAACACAAATTCAAGGATATAATTGGAAGACAGTAGAACTATATACAAAAGATGAGGTAATCAGTCCCTCAGCCTTGGAGTTGAAGAGAATAGTCGTGACGACTACGGTGTTGCACATATGTCAGATGTTGCACATGTGTCTAATTTTCATCTTGTCATTCTTGTATACCATACATACACAAGACACGAGAAACGGGTATCTTTAGGATTACTGTCTTTCTTTTCTTTCTTCAAGATTTTCTCTGCCTCACCGTGACAGTACGTAAGTCTCCATTCTGTTGCTGCAGCTTCACACTGTTACAGACTATTAAGCAGCACTCTTCTCCAGGCTTAGGGACTGACCACCTCAAAACTACGTCTTCGATACTGGACTGATTACACTGTCTTAACATCTCAGCTGCTTCTGCTGCCACCATGACTCACGAAATCGTAATAACATGATTGCAAAGTTTTACGACTCACTTGCCATGAGTTCAAACCCCACCCGTACCGTGGTCTGCTGCCGCCTCTGTATTCGACTGAAGAAGGCTACTGTGTAGGAGAAAAAGTCTTACTTACCAACTTGTCGGTACTGTATACCTTATCATATTCACATAAATACATTATTCCAGACTGTGGAACAAAACTCTTCTCCAGGCTGAGGGACTGACCGCCTCAAAACTGCCTTTGTGGCATGCAAAGAGTACGTAACATTTATTCGGCGCATGTACGCACCCTCAATGAAAGGCTATCTCCCCCAACCAGCGAACCAATACTAAGGATCGGACGATGGGGCCCCATCGTTCGATCAGTACCCAGGTTCAGCCAATGAGAAGATGGTTCTGGCAATCGCAGAGGTTTGTAGATGAATGGTTCAGAGAACCGACATATTGATAAATTAGACACATGTGCAACTCTTGGGTATCTTTGTTGAGGAAACGTTTCGCCACACAGTGGCTTCATCAGTCCATACGTAGGAGAAACTTGAAGAACAGGAGGAGAATGAGGTAATCAGTCCCTCAACCTTGAGTCGATGTGTTCAGTCCATCAATCTTGATGGACTGAACACATCGACTCAAGGTTGAGGGACTGATTACCTTATCTTCTGTACATAGTTCTACTGTCTTCAAGTTATGTCCTGCAATTTGTATTGATAAAGCCACTGGATGGTGAAACGTCTACATTAAAGATACCCAGATGTTGCACATGTGTCTCAATTTCAACTCGTGTACTTGTCTAACCATTTCTTGAAGCTGCACAAGGTTTTAGTTTCAAGGACACTACTCGGGAGCTTGTTCCACTCACCAATGGATAAAATATACAACCAGTAAGGAACTACAGGGAAATGATTGCAGGAAAAAATAACAAAAATAAAAACATTATCAAAAGCTTTAAAACACTTGTGAGAAATTACACTGCTAACACAGAATGATAATTACGGGTCAATAAGAGTGTATAGTAGCCTGTTACTGCCTCTGGCAACTACTGGACCACTATGGCATTATCGTGGGTGAGACATGTGCAGCAGTTGGGTATCCTTATTGTTGAAACGTTTCGCCTACGTGGTAGGCGTCTTCAAATACGCCACTTCTGCTGCCTACAATCCATTCTAAGATAAGATAAGATAAGATTTCGTTCGGATTTTTAACCCCGGAGGGTTAGCCACCCAGGATAACCCAAGAAAGTCAGTGCGTCATCGAGGACTGTCTAACTTATTTCCATTGGGGTCCTTAATCTTGTCCCCCAGGATGCGACCCACACCAGTCGACTAATACCCAGGTACCTATTTGCTGCTAGGTGAACAGGACAACAGGTGTAAGGAAACGTGTCGAAATGTTTCCACCCGCCGGGAATCGAACCCGGGCCTTCCATGTGTGAAATGGGAGCTTTAGCCACCAGGCCACCGGGCCACCCGTGAAAAAGCCTATCGCGTTGGCGAAACGTTTCAATAATAAAGATACCCAATTGTTGCACATGTGTCTTACTGATCAACTGGTCGGTATTTTATACCTGTGAAGGTATAACGCCCTTTCAGACCCTCAGAGGTTACTTCAAAAGACCCTCTTTATGAAAAGAAAAACAGAAAAAATAAATAAAAATAATCGGATAATAATTAAGTTTATAGAAAATATGCGAAAATAATTTATGTAAAATCTGAAAAATAAAATATATAAAACACTTGAACCTAAGCTTATGTCCTATATACAGAGAGAGATCCCGGACAGATGGTATTCCGGTGCGGATGGAATGGTCTTAAGACAACCGATGGTGACTCCCAAGTGTTCTACGACGCTTATGTGGCATCCTGAAGCGGCGAAAATATGTGTAGACACAGATCTATCTCTTGGATCATGTTGTCCGCCTTGTCTCACCTGCGTCGAATGACGCAAGTCAAGCCACAAGGCCAAAAGACGGAAAATAAACAGAAGCACTCACTCGCTAAGTAAGTTTATTCAGGTATACACAAATACAGTTACATAGAATTATCATACATAGCAGCAAATGTATAGAGAACCTAGGATAACCCAAAAAAAGTCAGAGTGACTTATTTCCATTGGCAGAAGGTTTTTAAAGGAACTGGTGAGGACTAAGAATAATTACGTTAAAATACCTACGTCAAATCAGGTCCGGTTACATTAACAAATAACCCAACACCTAGAATATAAAAAGAAACAAGAGAGGAATTACGTACTAACACACTTGGTGGGAGCAGAAAGTCAACGAGGGTCCCTCGTTGACTCCCACCGGGAGAAGAGAAGGTAGGGGGAGGGGCTAGAGGTAACGATGCAGATCCCTTACTGAACAAGCATTCACCCATTTATATTACCACCACCATTCATTCATACTTACACTCTTACCTAATGAACTTTTCCCTTACAGCGCCACTTCAACATAACTGTGGATACACTGCAAGACTATAAGGACTATATGGTTTAGAAAACCGACAAGCCTGACAAAAGTACTTTCATCATGACTGATGGACTGAACACATCGACTCCAGGCTAAGGTACTGATTACCTCAAACTCCTTCTTATCTTCCTACATTCTTCTTTGTATTGGACTGAAGAAGCCATTGACAGGCGAAAAGTTCCCAGAATTGAGATTTCCAAATGTGGCCCAAGTGTCTAAAGAAAAGGATAACGTATTATAAACAGAATTTTCAGAAAATTTTGATACCTATGCAGAAGGAATAAATAGAAATCTGGATAAATGGATCATCAACTTTCTGAAAAATCGGACCGAAAAAAAGCAATAGGTAAAATATATTTAGAGGCTACTGCTATACATAAAAAAAAAATCTTCGAGGCACAATACTTCGTCTAATATTTCACCTCACTCTCTTGTACAAATAAATCTGATTCAGAGTAGCGTTATCCATCTGAGTGGCATTATCCATCTGAGTGGCATTATCCGAGTGGCGTTATCCATCTGAGTGGCGTTATCCATCTGAGTGGCGTTATCCATCTGAGTAGCGTTATCCATCTGAGTGCCGTTATCCTTCTCTGAATCGAAATTATAGTTTGAGTAAATGTGAGTGACTGAGGGACAAATAAACTTCTCAGTCGATGTAAACCAAGTGTTCCGGTGTGGTCAGAGAAAACACTCGATGTTGAATGTGGACAATTTTTAGCTACTCCTATATGAAAAACTTTAAGGAATACAAAAGTGAAACCTTACGAAAGCAATCGAAGGAGAAGAAAGGATATTCAAGGATCCTGCAGGTAGCTGTCGGAAGACCTCCGGTTCATGGAACACAATAATGTTAATATAAGAACTACAAAGAAAATGATAGGCAGGATAACAAGAATCTACAAATCAATAATGATAGTTTCTGATCACTTACTCTAAACCACTTTCGCTGCACACAACAGCCTTATTTCAGGCAAACAAAACTGAAGTGACATTCTGTCTTTATTTCAGAGACCGGTATCCTAAATTACACCAGTTCATTAATATGAAGCTGCTCACAATTTACATTATCAACACTGAAAAGTTTAAGCTAATGGGATCAGGCCATCAGAAATTCCCACATGAAAACGGTATTTAAATTTTCCCAATTTCTCTTATAAAAAAAGTAAACTGGGATATATATACGAAAATGAATAAAAATTGTTTCTAAGACTGACCAGCATTTAATACTTAACAAAGCAAAGTTTTATTTAGGTTCTGGGCACAAAAAAAATTTGTACAGTGGACCTGATGACAAACACATCATAAACACATAAAAATTACATTATGTGGCTTTAATAGATAAGCTAACCCAATAAAGCCAAACACGTCAACTTATTTCTAACCAGAAGAGACATTCTTCAGTTATTTTACAGAAAACAATTTGATCAATAAAACTGGCACACTAAAAGAAACACAATGAAAAATCAAAGCGAAGCTTCCTCTGAGGCCAACACAGCAGCACTAAAGGTTTCAAGCGACCAAAAGATGCAGAGTCCAACAAACATACATGTTTATGGCAAAAAAAATGCTTCATGGAAATAATTGGTATAAAATACCGACACAATGGAAATATAAACACTTCAGTAGTATAATGTGGCCCTTTATCGACAACGTTTCGACCACACAGTGAGCTTTATCAAGTAGAGAGATCTATTTGTGACTTGATAAAGCCCACTGAGTGGGCGAAACGTTGTCAACAAAGGATCACATTATACTGCTTAAGTGTTTATATTTCCAAAATGTTTCAACCATTAAATATTAATGCAGTTCAGAGTTTAATAAAGGAAGAAGCACTAAACCTGTCAGGGTTATACAGCACCTGGGGAATAGGCGGCATTCTGATTCAATTCAAACTATTATTTTCCTAGAAAAATATATTCGTGGAGTGCATGAAGAAGATTGTGATATGAATTACCATATATTTCTCATCACTTGTAGAAGACAAACAAGTCTTGATAATTAGTAGCCACAATAGGCTTCACAGCTTCACAAAATCTTACTGTATGGCGATTTAATTAGCATAAAGACATCTTAATTATGTTAATTTTTATTTTTTGAAGAGTCCTCGTCTGTCTTTCCATCCTGCTTGTTTTCGTTAAATATTCCTTTGATTCTTATTTAATGTATTCATTTATCTCTTTACCTTCGTTCTTATAACTCTCTTGTTCGTTCTTTTTTCTCCCCCCACTTTCCTTCATTAATATATCTACTACCTCTCACATTCCTTCGCTTATTTATCTTTTGTCTATTCCCTCGTTCATCCCGTCCTTCACTTACCTTGGTCATGCCCTCCACACAACACCCACATGCACCAGCCCTGAAAATAGTCCGTAACACACAATTACAGCGGCCTTGTTGAACAGATCAACTCCATCGCCAAAACCATCTCTGCTATTTGCATTTTAATTACAGAAGGTTAATGCAAGCGCGCATGCGTAGAGAGGAGATGATGAGCGCGTAATAGTGACGCCATGTTATCCTAGCACTACCGTCCACAAAGTGTACATAACGAGAGGATAATTTCTTACGAATTAAGCAATGGTAAGCGTATCTGGCGTTGTTAGCCGTAGACGCCCGTGTATGTTTATCGGAGGTTATCCCTTCGTACGTTAAGGTTAATTTAGGTCGAAGTAACCTAGCCTAAATTAACAAATATTTGATTTCATCCGTTGTTTAGGTAGCGTTAGGAAATGAACCGTATATTTTGAGAAAGGCTTCCCACCAGCACGGTGTATGATTGTAGAAGTACCCTACCTGGTACAACTTCCAGTAACCACTGTATAACTGCCTGACTGTAGAAGTTCCCTACCTGGTAAAACTTCCAGTAACCACTGCATAACTGCCTGACTGTAGAAGTTCCCTACCTGGTACAACTTCCAGTAACCACTGCATAACTGCCTGACTGTAGAAGTTCCCTACCTGGTACAACTTCCAGTAACCACTGCATAACTACATGATTGTAGAAGTTCCCTGCCTGGTAGAACTTCCAGTAACCACTGCATAACTACATGATTGTAGAAGTTCCCTACCTGGTAGAACTTCCAGTAACCACTGCATAACTACATGATTGTAGAAGTTCCCTGCCTGGTAGAACTTCCAGTAACCACTGCATAACTACATGACTGTAGAAGTTCCCTACCTGGTACAACTTCCAGTAGCCACTGCATAACTACTGTAGACAGCCTGTACTGTCTGCACAGACAGCCCATACTGTCTGCCAGCTTAGTTCATATTTCGCACCACTCAAGTGTTGCCCTCTGCAGCCAGGCCTCTCGGTGGGCACGCGACCCTGTCTGCCCATGCCTCGCTCTCTCACACAGCAGCCTAGCAGCAAGACACAAGTACTAGTAGCTCTCGTGGGATGGCCCTTCCCGGACCATGGGCACAACACAAGCCTGTGTACCCACCACGACAATTTCAATAAACAAAGAAGCCTCCGAAGAAGACACGTATCATTTACACCCCGCTTTCAGCTCTACCAAATGAACCCGTTATAAATGGTGGAAAGCGGTGGTCGCAGCAGTTGTTTGCCCAGAGAGGAAGAAAGAGGTATGAAGTCATCTTCACTTCATCACCCTATACAAGAAGCATCCGTCTCTCAAGGAGTTATCCTGATGTCGTGTCTGCACGTTTGAGCATCCATACACAGGTACAAGCAGGATCCAGGCCGAAATTTGCCGAAATTCTCCGAGAATTGTAAGTGACCCCACGCTACAGCGTCCCACGCTGTTTCTCAAGTCACGTGTTCAGCGTCACTTGTATGTTGCTGTTGTTGTTCAGCTCAGCACAGCTGTTTCAGCAAGCCAGAGGTGAGTTTTGTGGTGATTTCTGCATCCAGTGTGAGTTCTCCACGTGTTTGTGGGAGGAGGAAGAGGCCGCTCCTTGCCTCGCCCTGCTGTACTCTCACACCTCACCAGCCTACCATACACCACTCACCACTACTCACCCCCTCTGCCGTGTTTTCTGCTGTTTTCCGTGTGAATTCATTGCCAGAGCTGTGTATCCGAGTGCCCAAGGCCACTCGAAGCTACGTGGATCAGCATGCCACATAGACCAGCATGCCACGTAGATCACGACGCCACGTTGGGTGTGGGCGATGTCACGTAGATCAACCAGCCACGTGAGTTACCAGATGTCCCAGGCCTCATGCTGTGGTCTGCTGCCCGCATCATATTGACGTCACCGACGATGCTGCCCGACTTCATGACATCACGATGTCTGCCTGATGTCACCTCGAGATGTCTGCTGACGTCACCTCGTGTCATCACGCCTGACATCACATGATGTCACCATCGAGTGTTCAGTAATTATTAAAATATTGTCGAGAAGACTAAGAGAAGATATATGTCGTGTGTTAATTCCTCTCAGTCAGTGTTCTCACATTTTAGTATATGTCTTAGTGTCAGTTTTATGCACAGAAAAGCATAATTTGCTAGTTTAAGCCATGTTGTACCGCATGTACCGCAGGTGTGTTTAAAGTTTCCGTGTGTCCAGTGAGGTCTGAGCCAGACCTGAGTAGCACCACTGTGCTAAGTCACCCGATGTGACCAGTGTGTTTGACAGCTGATGTCAAGTCAGCCCCCGAGTGACCGAGCCCTCTTGTACAGAAAGCTTTTATGCTCGTCGCTCGTGATGTTCTGCAGAATCGTACCTGTATGTAAAGTAAAAGGACACAAGTGCAACTAATGTGACATTTATTGTGGCAACGTTTCGCTCTCCAGGAGCTTTATCAAGCCATTACAGAATCGTACCTGCTACGATTCCCATCGAGATTTGTTTCACTTCACCTCCAGACCGTCAGAGTGCAGTTATATGTAGAGAAACAAGTCTGGGGAAGCTTAGACTAACCTCTGCTATAACTCCAACTGCCAAGAGAATGATACTTGTCAAGCCGCAGTCAGCCCTGTCGGCAGGCGCTGTGTCAGCCTCGTGTTGTCACAAGCTTCAGTGAGCAGCCTGCACAAAGAAGATGTCACTTTGACTGCTAGCTCGCTCACTGCAGTCTGGTGTATATTACGACTCCCAGATGTTTCGCCCAGTCGTCTCTGCCACGACTCGCTCCACAACTCGCTCCACGCTCGCCAGCAGTGACAGCCCAGCGACAGTACCAGTCGAGAAGTGTCCTCCTGAGTCGCTTGCCAGAAGTCCTGCCCAGTTGCCGAGTTTTGTCGACGCCTCACTCGAGGGCACCAGCATGTCGTGCCCCAGGTTGAGTGAAACCTGCAGCGACTCATACGATGACTGCTTCACAGTTCCAGAGGAGACCGTAACCTGTTACATCACAGCTCAGCCGCAGCGATGTCTCCTGTGTTGCAGTATCTGTCCAGACGCAGGAAGGCGTGCAATGATGCCCTTCGACGCTCACTGCCTATGACCACAATGTTTAGCACACCCCACATATTTTTTTCTTCCATGTCCACATGTATATATATGTTTTTATTTTGTGTTCTGTGCCCTGTTCCTACGAGAGAGAGACCGAGTTCCTTTTACAACCAGTATTGTCGCGTCGGGACGACGCGCGGTAGGTGGCCGAGCGTATGTAGACAGCCTGTACTGTCTGCACAGACAGCTCATGCTGTCTGCCAGCTTAGTTCAAATTTCGCGCCACTCAAGTGTTGCCCTCTATAGCCAGGCCTCTCGGTGGGCACGCCAGCCTGCCGGCCCTTGCCACGCTCTCTCTCACATAGTGGCCTAGCAGCAAGACAGAAGTACTAGTAACTCTCTCTTGTGGGATGGCCCTGCCCGGGCCATGGGCACAAACACACAAGCCTGTGTACCCACCCACACTTTCAATAAACTAAGAAGCCTCCGAAGTTTATCATTAACCACCCGCTTGCAGCATCACCAATAAACCCATTAAACACTACTTGACTGTAGAAGGTCCCTACCTGGAACAACTTCCAGTAACCACTGCATAACTACATGACTGTAGAGGTTCCCTACCTGGTACAACTTCCAGTAACCACTGCATAACTACATGACTGTAGAAGTTCCCTACCTGGTACAACTTCCAGTAACCACTGCATAACTACATGACTGTAGAGGTTCCCTACCTGGTACAACTTCCAGTAACCACTGCATAACTACATGACTGTAGAAGTTCCCTACCTGGTACAACTTCCAGTAACCACTGCATAACTACATGACTGTAGAAGTTCCCTACCTGGTACAACTTCCAGTAACCACTGCATAACTACATGACTGTAGAAGTTCCCTACCTGGTACAACTTCCAGTAACCACTGCATAACTACATGACTGTAGAAGTTCCCTACCTGGAACAACTTCCAGTAACCACTGCATAACTACATGACTCTAGAAGTTCCCTACCTGGTACAACTTCCAGTAGCCAATGCATAACTACATGACTGTAGAAGTTCCCTACCTGGTACAACTTCCAGTAACCACTGCATAACTACATGACTGTAGAAGTTCCCTACCTGGTACAACTTCCAGTAGCCACTGCATGACTGTAGAAGTTCCCTGCCTGGTAGAACTTCCAGTAGCCACTATATAACTACATGATTGTAGAAGTTCCCTGCCTGGTAGAACTTCCAGTAGCCACTGTATAACTACATGATTGTAGAAGTTCCCTGCCTGGTAGAACTTCCAGTAGCCACTATATAACTACATGATTGTAGAAGTTCCCTACCTGGTAGAACTTCCAGTAGCCACTGTATAACTACATGATTGTAGAAGTTCCCTGCCTGGTAGAACTTCCAGTAGCCACTGTATAACCATAACCAGTGACCACTGTATAATCAAACTGTTTATCCCAACCGTCTCTAATCTTCAACCCGTTCTCCACTCGTTATTCCTTTCAGTCAGAGCTCTTTGATGCTGCTGAAGGCTCTTGATCCAAGGTATTGGAGCTACCCTCCCCGTCCTTGGATAAAACCTGATTGCTACCCATTCTCAGGTAGTGTGGCACCTAAGGGTTTACAGCTTCCGCATAATACACATGCTGATGATTCTGTGGTTCATCGCTCCCGTAGCTTGATTTCACATAAAACCACCTGGTCAGTCAAGCTATTAGTGCTACCCTTGATGATCACACTAGACCACCTGGTCAGTCAGGCTGTTACTGTTATTAGTACAAATCCATGGTCTGCTCGGCCTCCTGAAGTGAAAAATATTTCTGCATTTTCTATTTTGCTGTCATTTAGTGGGTTGTTGAACACTCATTTCGCTCATTTCCTGTTCGTCGTCAGTATACGAGTCTCCCCTCAGTAGTGGTACAATTCTACAGGTAGTTCTTAGCTTGGATTTTGCGTAGGAATAGAAATATTTTGGGTTTCTTGCAATATCCTGTATGGCCCTTTGTTCCCTCTGTACTTCTTCTGTCAGGTATGACATCTTAAGTTTTTGCTCTAATTCAGTGATCTCTCTGCTAAGTCTATCTTTCCTGTGCTGAAGCATATTTGTGCTTTTAAGCATTTCAGTAACCCATTTTCTTCTTTTGTACTATCTCCTACGCTCTCTTTCTATATCAGAAGATCAGATATAGAGAGAGAGCGTAAGAGATGGTACAGAAGAAAACGGGTTTATTGAATGGGGGCAACCACGTCCCATCCATGGAAAGGGGCGGCAGCTACGTGTTATTTAGCTCAAGAACCCTACACCGGTGTCCAGGCGTCTTCCTCGAAGGCAGTTTACCAGTACACAGTATAAGCTTATTTTTCATATGTGATACATCAGTGACAGATATTACAAATATTTTGGGACAAGTGCATGATCATTCAGGTTGGTAGTGACCTGCGGACCACTACCAACCTGGCAGTGACCTACGGACCACTACCAACCTGGCAGTGACCTACGGACCACTACCAACCTGGTAGTGACCTACGGGCCACTACCAACCTGGTAGTGACCTGGCTGGGCTGCGGAAGCTAAAGAACTCTTGAAAGCGATCACAGGTGTATGTCACATCCCTTTTAATAACTCTTAAATCTCAATCTCTCTCTCTCTCTCTCTCTTGCTCTCTCATACATATTTAATAATTTGTCCTGCGAGAGGCAAACCATGTGGTAGTAGTCCGTTAATTGGGCTAGCCAGGAGCGTGCTGCTCTAAACCCACATTCTCGTGGGTTACGTAAATATTGTGATGCCATGTGTTAAGCAATGATTCAAACACCGCAAACATCATACCCACACAAGATAATGCGTGACCTTCATCCAAACATCAGACTCGAAGCTCAAACACCCAACAACACAACCAAACTACCGTGCCATACACCACAACCACTAAATAGGACACTAGATTATTATTATTACTATTATTATTATTATAATCATGGGGATGCGCTAAAGCCGTAGGATTATACAGCGCATGGAGGGGGGGGGGACGGAAGGTATTCAGGCTCAATTCAGGGAACCGGACCACAGATCCAATTCCCTAGATCAACAGCCCCTCACCCGAGTCAAGGAACCTCCCTTGAGTGGATATGACACCAGAGTCCACTGATTATTTATATGCCTACCAGATATGGAAAATTTCTGCCAGTTATTTCGGATTTGGCGAAATAACGTCGAAATTATACGCCTTATTTCTACCCAGTTTCTGGTATATCTTGTGTATTTAAAAATTATAAATCTGATAACAGATACTACGATTTGATCTTTTGTATATATATATATATATATATATATATATATATATATATATATATATATATATATATACATGAGTTCAGCTAATTTACAGGTTCCACATGCCACTACAGATACATTAATATAAGATATAAAGATTTTTTTGTGCACCCCATACCCATCCTGTGGACGGTAGCGCAAGAGCATATGGATACACAAAAGGCCTAGGAACTAAGCCCCTAAAGAATTAACAGGAATACAATTGGATTTATATCTACAGTTCACTTATCTGATACAAGCAAATTTAGGAAATTTGCTTAGTATATCTGGTATCTTATTTTCATAAGATATCTTGACATGTCACATAGGTTATTATACTGTCTGTCTCTGTATTCCTCAGTAAGTGGACAGTTAAGAACATAGTGTTCAAGACAATGATCATATACCTGACCACATAATTTGCATTTAGTTTGATCATCTGTGTGTCTTCCAAACTGCCAGAAGAACTTGTAACCAAGCCTGTAGCCAGTGAGACTACATGCCTAATTCCCATAGTATCCACCAGAGGTCATGCCTCTCGGTGGGCATGCCAGCCTGCCCACCCCTGCCTCTATCTCACTCTCTCAGCGGCCTTCAGACAACAGGCCTTACTCCTCTCTCCCTCACGTGCATGGCCCTCCCGGGCCATGGACACTTAACACTGCCTGTGTACCCCACGACATTGCAAATAAAGTAAGGAGTCTCCGAAGCCTTAATCATTACTCCCTGAACGGTGGTCCCAGCAAGTGTTTGCCCGGGAAGAGGAAGGAAGAGGGATGAAGTCGTCTTCGCTTCATCGCCCCACACAAGAAGCATTTGTCTCTCAACGAGTTATCAGAGAAGATATATGTCGTATGTTAATTAATTCCTCTCAGTGTTCTCACCTGTTCGTGTATAGCTTAGTGTCGATTTTTGCACAGAAAAGCATCATTTGCTAGTAAGCCATGTAGTACCACATGTGCAGTGTGGGTGTGTGCAGTTTTCCGTGTCCTGTGCGGTGTTGAGCCCAGCTGTGTGCCGACCACAGGTCTGCGCCCAGACCACTGTATAGCACCTCATGTTACTTGTCACCCAGTGCGACCCGTGCGTTTGACAGCTGATATTAGTCAGCCCCGAGCGTCCGAGCCTCTTGTACAGAAAGCTTTTTATGTTCGCCGCTCGTGATGCCCTGCAGAATCGTACCCGCTACGATTCCCATCAAGATGTGTTTCACTTCACCTTCAGACCGTCAGAGTGCAGTTATATGTAGAGAAACAAGTCTGGGGATGCTTAGAATAACCTCTGCTATAACTCCAACTGCCGAGAGTATAACACTCGTCAAGCCGCAGTTAGCCCTGTCAGCAGGCACTGCGGCAGCCTCATGTCACAAGTTTCAGTGAGCTCCTGCACAAAGATCATGCCACTTTGACTGCTAGCCCACTCACTGCAGTATGGTGTATGCTGTTATGACTCCCAGATGTTTTACCGAGTCGTCTCTGCCACGACTCACTCCACGCTCGCCGGCAGTGACAGCCCCAGCGACAGTACTAGTCAAGAAATGTCCTCCTGAGTCACTTGCCAGAAGAAGTCCTGCCCAGTTGCCGAGTACTGACGACGCCTCACTTGAGGGCACCAGCAGGTTGTGCCCCAGGTTGAATGAAACCTGCAGCGACTCCTACAATGACTGCTTCACTGTTCCCGAGGAGGAGACCGTACCCTGTTATGTCACAGCTCAGCCGCAGCAATGTCTCCTATGTTGCAGTATCTGTCCAGATGCAGGAAGACGTGTAGTGACGCCCATCAACGCTCACTGCCTATGACCACGATGTTCAGTACACCCCACCTTTTTTTCTTCCCTCCCTGTAGGAAGTTTTTTTTTCATGTCCATGTATGTATATATATATATGTTTTTATTTTGTGTTCTGTGCTCTGTTCCTGTGAGAGAGAGACCGAGTTTTTTTTACCGCCAGTCATGGTCGGGTCGACCATGTGGTAGGTGGCCGAGCAAATGTAGCCAGTGGGCCTACATGCCTAATTCCCATAGTTTCCACCAGAGGCCAGGCCTCTCGGTGGGCATGCCAGCCTGCCCACCCCTGCCTCTATCTTACTCTCTTAGTGGCCTTCACTCAGACAACAGGCCTTACTCCTCTCTCCCTCACGGGCATGGCCCTCCCAGACCCCGGGCACTTAACACACTGCCTGTGTACCCCACGACATTGCAAATAAAGAAGCCTCCGAAGCCTTAATCATTACTCCCCGCTATCAAGAACGACCTCAATAAAACCCGCAAACAAGTCTAAGCCTGGCCACTACAACATCAATCAGTATGTTCACATTGCAAGTTGCTCCATAAACATACTTATCTACGTACATGTTATCATAGTGGGTTATAGATCTACTCAGGCTTCTAACTGCATTCCTATAGCAGTCATTTTCATTATTTACTTCTCTCCTGACATTATTCCTAATGCTAGACACACATACCATAGTTATATTCTACATTCTCCTTTAAGGTACTCTTCTTGGCTAACATATCAACTTTATCATGAAGGAGTAATCCAGTGTGTGATGGGATCCATAGCAATTGTACATTAATTCCTTTTTCCCAAACTTTTTGAGTATCTATACCTGGCTTCTCTAATGAGCATGTTGTTGGAGTCATTATATGAGTCAAAGAGCCTTCAGTGATGACACAAAATCAGTAATGATGACAGAGTCAAGCTCAGTGTCATAAGTTAGCTATAGCGCCATTAGGATTGCAAACAATTCAGTTTGTAGTGTAGACGCCCAGTTGTTAATTCTTATGCCTAACTCAACAAATTTATTATGGTTCTTAACAAGGAAGGTGGCAACAAGAGCAGATGCAGCCCTGCCAGAAGACTCCTGTTTAAATCCATCAGTGTATATAACTTGTGATAACTTATTACTACCAGCCAGGCGAGAAATTTCTTCTTCAGCAGTTGCTTTAACAAGTGATTTAAGGAAGGGATTACTAGTACACACACACACACACACACACACACACACACACACACACACACACACACACACACACACACACACACACACACACACACACACAAACCACACTGCAACCACAAATATGTAAGTACAAATAGGTGAGTACACACTCAGTGGCCACTTCATTAATCAGCCAATCACGTGGCAGCACCTCAATACCTAAGAACATGAAGATAAGTGCAACACTTGGGTATCTTTATTGAGGAAACGTTTCGCCACACAGTGGCTTCGTCAGTCCGTACAAAGGAGAATGGTGAAGAACAGAAGGAGTTTGAGGTAATCAGTCCCTCAGCCTTGAATCGATGTGATCAATCTATCAATCTTGAATAGAACACAGCATATACGTGAAGTGGCTTATATACTGTAGACAAGTAAGGTAAAGCAGTCGTAGGTGGTATCACATTTAAAAAATACAAATGTGGAAGTATAGGTCATGCCTAAAGGTTAGGCATCAACTTGTCGGTTCTCTGAACCATTTATCTACATTTCTGTCAGACACATCTTGGGATCATAATACAGGGAATTCTTCATTTGCCTAACCTTTTGGCATGACCTACTTCCACATTTGTATTTGTCAAATGTGATACCACCTACACCTGCTTCACTTCACCTGTCTACAGTATTTAAGCCACTTCACGTATATGCTGTGTTCTATTCAAGATTTATGGACTGATCACACGACTCAAGGCTGAGGGACTGATTACATCAAACTCCTTCTGTTCTTCACCATTCTCCTTTGTATGGACTGATGAAGACACTGTGTGGCGAAACATTTCCTCAGTAAAGATACCTAAGTGTTGCACATGTGTCTAGTTTATCAACATGTCGGATCTCTGAACCATTTATCTACATGAAGACATGGTTGAAAAGTTCAACTATTGTTCACACCGAATATGACAATGGGAAAGATATGCGGAATGACTGTTGGTGAGAGACGAGGTAGTCTGAGTATCTCAGAGACTGATGTTTTCAGATTTTCTTGCACAACAGTCTCTAGAGTGTACCATCCAGTGAGCGACAGTTCTGTGGGTGAAAATGCCTTGTTAATTAGAGAGAGGTGAGATAAGAATGGCCAGACTGGCTCAGGCTGACAAGAAGGTGACAGTAACTCAAATAACCATGCATTACAACAGTGGTATGCAGAAGAGCATCTATGAATGCACAAAATGTCGAACACTGAAGTAGACCACATCAGGTTCCACTCCTGCCAGCTAAGAACAGGAAAATGAGGCTACAGTGGTCACAAACTCACCAAAACTGATAGCTGAAGAAAAAAAAATCACCAGTTCTAATGAATCGTGATTTCTACTGCAACATGCAGAGGGTCAGAATTTGGTGTAAATCTTTGGCATATGGAGAATGAGATTCACATCATGCATAAACAAATGACAAATCTGCAGTAACTGTCGTGAGGTTTGTTAGGGCATAATTGGAGTAAGTGATACACACGTTAGATGTCTTGGAGGGGAAATTAATGATACTGTGAGGAGAGGAGCCCAGGCCTACGTCTACTGTCCTATGCCTAGCAAGGGAGTGAGACAAGAGGCCTCTGGGGTGACTCACAGGCTCACAGAGTGACGTGATGTCACGACTAGCCAGAGAGCTTTACTCTAAAGTAGTAAGGATATAAGTGCACTACACAAGTATCACTGTTGACACAAATGTGTGATGCCATCATGTCAACATGGACCAGAATCTCTAAGGGATGCTTCCAGGATTTTGTTGAATCCATAGCACGAAGAATTTAGGCTGTTATGAGGACAGTACTAGAAGCGGGTACCTAATAAAGTGGCCACTGAGTGTACATATCCCACCTAAGTGGAGTCTATACACAAATAACCCGCACATAAAAGAGAGAAGCTTACGACGACGTTTCGGTCCGACTTGGACCATTGACAAAGTCACACTAACCAGAGGTGGAGTAGGACGGCTATATATAGGCAGGAAGAGGTGATGGTGGTAGTAGTAGTAGTAGTAGTAGTAGTAGTAGTAGTAGTAGTAGTAGTGGTAGTGGTAGTGGTAGTAGTAGTGGTAGTGGTAGTGGTAGTGGTAGTAGTAGTAGTAGTAGTAGTAGTACAAGAATGGTATATAATACCGACAAGATGAAATTAAGACACATGCGCAACACTCGGGCATCCCTATCGTAGACGTTTCGCCATCCAGGAAGCCACTGGATGGCGAAACGTCCACAACAAAGACAACCAGACGCCGCACATGTGTCTTAATTTCATCAGTAGTTGTAGTAGTAGTGGTAGTGGTAGAAGTGGGAAATAAGGAGGACGAGCCAGTCAAATACAAAGGAAGGGGAGCACTGCAAGAGAGCTAGGTGCCCACTGAGGGAGAGCAAGCGCACAGAGGTGCGTGAAAGGTGAAGTGGGAAATAAATGAAGAAGGAACAGAAACACGAGACAGAAGAGAGAAAGACAACCCAGAGGAGAAAAGGAAAGAGGAAAGGGGAAGAGGGAGAAGAAAAAAAAGAAAAAGAAAAATAAGGAGTTAGGTTAAGGCATCTACAGAGACGAAGCCAGGGCTAAGGTTCATACAAGGAAAGTTGTGTATTAGAGAGGATTCAACTAGACGGCGACTGTTCGAGTTGGAAGTAGGGAAGACAGTTTTAGCAGAAGACCAGTCAATAGGATGGCTATGATCTCTGACGTGACAGAAAAGAGCATTGTTAATGTCGGCAAGCCTAACACTATTTTTGTGCTCCTTAAGTCTGTCAGAAAGAGATCGACCAGTTTCTCCGAAGTATTGAAGAGGACAGGAGGAGCAAGAAATAGAGTAGACACCAGGAACATCTGTAGAGGGAGGAGAGGTATGAACGAGATTAGTGCGAAGAGTGTTAGTCTGGCGGAAGGTAAGCTTGATGTCTAAGGGACGGAGAGAATTGTTGAGATTAGAAAGACCGGAAATGTAGGGAAGGCAGAGGATACAAGAGTTCCCAGGAGTAGAGAGTTTGGGAGAGAAGAAATTGCGTTTAGCATGTGAGAGGGCAGAGTCTATGAAATGGGAAGGGTAGCCAAGATGGGAAAACGAATTATGAAGAGTGGAAATTTCTGCTGGAAGGAACTGAGGATCACAGATGCGGAGGGCATGGAGAAAGAGGGAGATAAGAACACTTTTCTTGACAGGGGAAGCATGACAGGAAAAGTAGTGAATGTACATGCCACTGTGCATAGGTTTTCGGTAAACGGAAAAGGAAAAACCTGTATCTGAGCGGTGGATATGGACATCAAGGAAAGGAAGCAAGGAATTAGATTCCCATTCAGCTTTAAACTTAATGGAAGGGGCAAGATTATTAAGAGCTTCAAGAAAAGGTTGGAAGAGACTGGAGTCATGAGGCCACAGAGCAAAGATGTCATCCACATAGCGGAGCCAGAGTGAAGGTTGCACATCGAGGGTAGGAAGAAGAACAGTCTCGAAGTATTCCATGTAAAGATTAGCAAGGACAGGAGAGAGAGGAGAGCCCATAGTGACACCGAAGGTTTGAGAATAATATTTCCCTTGGAAGGAAAAAGAGTTAGAGTCCACACAGAGGCAGATAAGATCAAGAAAGACATCAGTAGGTATAGGGAGATGAAGAACCCCTACATGGGCCTTCTCTCTAAGGAAATCAAGGACATCATCAAGAGGGACATTGGTGAAGAGGTATTGTGCCTTTTTTGTTATTTATTTATGGACCCCGCAGTTAAGCGTAATATTCTCTCCAACTGTTTTAATGTTCTTCCCTCTTTTAAACCCCTCTTTCGATCTTATGAGGCTGCTCTTATTGCTACTAGGCGTCGAAAGAATCAGCTTCGCATCCTACGTGACTGTCTTGCTGAACAAGTTCTGCCCCCTTTCCTTCTCCCACTTCCTGAAAACCAACCCACTGGGCACTCCCTTTCCTGATCATGCCCGTCTCCTACTTCAACACCTCATTCTTTCTACAAAATCACAGGTTGAAGATGCCTTCTTTACTTTCCGTCAACGTTAACGTGCTCTCTTTGCGGCTCTACCACAGGATCTCTGTAACCTTCTCTCTACCATTGCCTTTGACACTGCTCGCCTGAATACACAAATTCATTCTTCCATACTACAGAATAAACTTAAACGTCTCATCTCAGCTAGCCCTTGGTCTAAATTCTCCCTCACTGACTGTGTTACTAACCTGTCTTCTGTCTCACTCTCTCAATATGAGCTTGAACTTCTCGGTTTTGGCCTTTCCTTTGCCACTTCGCCTACTCCTCGCGCTGGTATTTCCCTGATTAGCTCTTTTGACTCCTTTCGTCAATCTCGCTCCCGTAATCTTCCTGACTTGTCCACTTTTCGTGGCGCTCTCCTTCCTGCTCTTGTTAGTTTGTTTTCTAAGAATCACCACCTTCCACGCCGTTACCAACTTGCCCTTTCTTCTCTTAAATCCAACACTAACATTGTCATACTATCTTCTGACAAAGGTAATTCAGTAGTTATCCTTGATCGCGAGGATTACCTCCGTAAAGCTGATGTCTTGCTCTCTGACTCACGTACCTACACTCCTCTCGTTTCCAACCCTCTTGATCGCATCAAGAGAACTTTCAACAAAAAACTAAGGACTCTCTCCGACCTCTGTCCTCCTGACTTTGACCTTGTTCAACGGTTTCGTGTCATCTGTCCCTCTCTTCCCTATTTCTATGGCCTTCCCAAAACTCCTAAATCTGATATTCCTCGTCGTCCTATCATATCCTCTAGAGGTTCTGTCTCTTATTCTCTTGCTTCTTGGCTGGCCATAACCCTCACTCCCTTTCTTGGTACTTTTTTTCTCCTGCCCACCTCCGTCACTCTCAAGACTTCATTGAATGGGTTCGCTCTCTCCCAACCTGCAAGATGCTTATTCTTGACGTTGAGTCCCTCTTCACCAATGTCCCTCTTGATGATGTCCTTGATTTCCTTAGAGAGAAGGCCCATGTAGGGGTTCTTCATCTCCCTATACCTACTGATGTCTTTCTTGATCTTATCCACCTCTGCGTGGACTCTAACTCCTTTTCCTTCCAAGGGAAATATTATTCTCAAACCTTCGGTGTCGCTATGGGCTCTCCTCTCTCTCTCCTGTCCTTGCTAATCTTTACATGGAATACTTCGAGACTGTTCTTCTTCCTACCCTCGATGTGCAACCTTCACTCTGGCTCCGCTATGTGGATGACATCTTTGCTCTGTGGCCTCATGACTCCAGTCTCTTCCAACCTTTTCTTGAAGCTCTTAATAATCTTGCCCCTTCCATTAAGTTTAAAGCTGAATGGGAATCTAATTCCTTACTTCCTTTCCTTGAGGTCCATGTCCACCGCTCAGATACAGGTTTTTCCTTTTCCGTTTACCGAAAACCTATGCACAGTGGCATGTACATTCACTACTTTTCCTATCATGCTTCCCCTGTCAAGAAAAGTGTTCTTGTCTCCCTCTTTCTCCGTGCCCTCAGCATCTGTGATCCTCAGTTCCTTCCAGCAGAAATTTCCACTCTTCATAATTCGTTTTCCCATCTTGGCTACCCTTCCCATTTCATAGACTCTGCCCTCTCACGTGCTAAACGCAATTTCTTCTCTCCCAAACTCTCTACTCCTGGGAACTCTTGTATCCTCTGCCTTCCCTACATTTCCGGTCTTTCTAATCTCAACAATTCTCTCCATCCCTTAGACATCAAGCTTACCTTCCGCCAGACTAACACTCTTCGCACTAATCTCATTCATACCTCTCCTCCCTCTACAGATGTTCCTGGTGTCTACTCTATTTCTTGCTCCTCCTGTCCTCTTCAATACTTCGGAGAAACTGGTCGATCTCTTTCTGACAGACTTAAGGAGCACAAAAATAGTGTTAGGCTTGCCGACACTAACAATGCTCTTTTCTGTCACGTCAGAGATCATAGCCATCCTATTGACTGGTCTTCTGCTAAAACTGTCTTCCCTACTTCCAACTCGAACAGTCGCCGTCTAGTTGAATCCTCTCTAATACACAACTTTCCTTGTATGAACCTTAGCCCCGGCTTCGTCTCTGTAGATGCCTTCCTCTCCCACTACATTGTAAAATGCTCCAAACGTCAGAACACCCGTGACTTAACCTAACTCCTTATTTTTTCTTTTTCTTTTTCTTCTTCTCCCTCTTCCCCTTTCCTCTTTCCTTTTCTCCTCTGGGTTGTCTTTCTCTCTTCTGTCTCGTGTTTCTGTTCCTTCTTCATTTTTTTCCCACTTCCCCTTTCACGCACCTCTGTGCGCTTGCTCTCCCTCAGTGGGCACCTAGCTCTCTTGCAGTGCTCCCCTTCCTTTGTATTTGACTGGCTCTTCCTCCTTATTTCCCACTTCTACCACTACCACTACTACTACTACTACCACTACTACTACCTCTACTACTACCACTACTACTACTACTACAACTACTGATGAAATTAAGACACGTGCGGCGTCTGGTTGTCTTTGTTGTGGACGTTTCGCCATCCAGTGGCTTGCTGGATGGCGAAACATCTACGATAGGGATGCCCGGGTGTTGCGCATGTGTCTTAATTTCATCTTGTCGGTATTGTATACCATTCTTGTACTTCTACTACTACTACTACTACTACCATCACCTCTTCCTGCCTATATATAGCCGTCCTACTCCACCTCTGGTTAGTGTGACTTTGTCAATGGTCCAAGTCGGACCGAAACGTCGTCGTAAGCTTCTCTCTTTTATGTGCGGGTTATTTGTGTATCGTTCCAGTCACGGTATTGTGCCTTTTTTGTTATTTATTTAAGTGGAGTCTACCTGGAAAGCATACTTAGGGTCAACACCTCTGTCGCCCGGTCCCAGACCTGGCCACTCGGTAAATGGCCTCATCAACGAGACTGTGGGTACTAGACATACAAGGTCTAACAAGCACCACAGCCTGAATGATCAGGCATTGACTTGAGAAATGTGTCCAATTCCTTCTTGAAGGCAGCCAGGCGTCTGCTGATAATTCCCCCCTTATATATGAAGGGAGGACGTTGAAAAAGTTTGGTCTCTTCAGACTTATTGAAATTCCCCGTTGTGTACTTATTGCACCCTGTTTTTCAATGAGAAAATTCTGCACCATCTGCCAAGCATCTTTCATGGGAAACAATTTCTATGCAGATTTGAAACTAATCTCTCTAGAATTACCAGGTGCAGGATATAATGAACGGCTGTTGCTTATGCTCCAAGGAGTACACGTCAAGGGACTTGAGACTTTCCCGGTAATTTAGGTGCTTAATTGAATCTATTCGAGCAGTGAAGGTTCTCTGCACACACTCCACGTCTGTAAGTTCGCCTGTCTTGAACGGAGCTGTTAGAGTACAGCAGTACTCCAGCCTGGAAAAGAGTATTATCAATGACTTGACATCTCTTGCTTTGAAAGTTCTAGTTATCCAACCCATAATTTTCCTAGCGGTTGTGACAGTGACAGTGTTGTGATCGTTGAAGGTGAAATCTTCTTACAGTCACTTCAAGGTATCTCACATTAGTGTTAAGCTCTGGGTAATTCAAATTTGTTTTAAACTTGGCTCCAGTCTTTATTTCCTCATCTTTCCATAATGGAGTTAACTGAAACTTGTCCTCAGTGAATATCACCATGTTGTCAGTGGCCCATGGAAGACTTGGTTTATATCAGCTTTGAGATTTGCTGTGTCCTCAATGGATGCCACTCTAGCAGAGATGAAGATATGACGAGGCCTGGTCGATTACATAATACTTAAACTTCATTAAGAACGACATTCATTTTCATATTCCTTGTCGTATAGATCATGCTGTCACCAGTACATAGTTTATAGTTACATTCTTAGATGAAGCAGATTATTTAGAACAGCATTAGTTAAGACAGCCTTAATGGTGCTGCCACCTTGGAATTAGATCCTAGCTACACCTTTGAATTACCTTTGAAGAGTTTCGAGAGTTTAACTAGTGTCAGAGCCCGGCCATGGGACAGGCTCGTTCGTTCGACTCTTGCCTGATCAACCAGGCTGTTGTTGCTGGAGGCCCACTGCCCCACATATCCATCCCATCACAGCCTGGTTGATCTGGCACCTGGTGAAGATACTTGTCCAGTTTCCTCTTGAAGGCTTCTACACTTGTTCCAACAGCGTTTCTTATATCTTCTGGTAAGATGTTGAATAGTCTGGGACCCGGGATGTTGATACAGTGTTCCCTTATTATGCGCACCGCACCCCTGCTCCTCACTGGGTTGTTGTGCTGTTTACCAGCACGACAACAACCAAGACATCACTTGTGAAATAAAGACATAAGGTGTTGACAAATGGTTTAAAAGAACACAACACAAGGTGTTGTAGTGCGCTGCGTATAGAGGTGAGTTAGCAGTGCTGGGTCCACTATCACAAGCCGTGCTGACACATTGAAGCACACACAAGCGACTCCTCTCTTATCACTCACTTAGGATCCTGGTGGAGCTAAGTGTACCTCTTTATGCTATCTCTCAATGTTTTCTTGTTAACTACAAACATTATTAGAACCAGCAGAAGAGAGAAGTAGAGATGGGAAAGAGGATGGAGGGAGGGGGAAGAGAAGGGAGAGTGGGAGGGAAAGCAGGGTGGAGAGGAAGAGGATATGAACGACTTATAGAGCAGACCAACCCCCCCTCCTTTCATGTGTGAGTTGGTCTTATACAGAGGTTCTCGCAGCTAGCCTCCATCTCTACGCTTCCTTTCTTCCTTCATGCAAAATTATAAACGTAAAACCTCAAAAAAATTCTCTTTATAATTATTATATATAATCATAACTAAACGCTAAACCCACAAGTGCCATACAGCGCCGTCATTTTTAAATATAAAAAAAAAGGAGAAAATTGTTTTCATTATTTACTATTTTTTTTACTTTTCAAAATAGTCTGTTAAAGGAGCATATAGTAAATACATAATATATAATAAATACATAATATATAAATACATAATATATAAATACATAATATATAATAAATACATAATATATAAATACATAATATATAATAAATACATAATATATAAAGTAAGAACACAATTAGTGAGATTTCTGACACTGCTTATGAGTTACCAGATCACGGAGACATGGACACGTGTCTCAGTAGTAGTACCAGTTCCTAGTAACCAGTTACCAGAGTTGCGCTTGATTTGTTAACTAATTTCCAATGTTCCCTCCAAGGCAACAAACATCTATGTGTTATGGTAGACCATTTCACCAGATATTGTGAGTTAGTTTCTATTGCAGATAAGACTGCCGAGACAGTAGCTAAAGCGTTTAAAGAACGCATTATCTGCAGGCATACCACCCCTAAGTCCTTAGTAACAGATAATGGAGGTGAATTCTGTAATGAGATTCTTGAAAATTTGTGTACCTTGTACAAGATCTCTAAATCCACCATTGTTCCTCATCATCCTGCCAGCAATGGGTTAGCGGAACGTACCAATAAGAAAGTACTTGATGTCTTGAGAGCCACTATCAATCCCAACAGTGAAACTTGGGATGAAGTTATACCTGATGTGCAGTGTGCTATAAATTCTGCTTACAATGTTTCTATAGGTGACACCCCACATTATGCATTGTATGGTGTAGATAAACGTTTGCCTTATGAGTTGCTATATTCTAATCCGAAACCAAATTACAACCCTGATGATTTCATAGCAACTCGTACCAGCTTAGCTCAAAGTGTTTTTAGAAGAATCCGTGAAACACTTCATAAATCAACAGCAGAATTTACAAAAGTCGCAAACACTCGAGCAAAGCCATCCAAAATCAAAGTAGGTTCGAGAGTTATGCTGACTAACTTTAACAAAACGTCTGCAATGCCTAAGCTTGATCAAAAGTTTGTTGGTCCTTATCGAGTAGTTGAACATATCACTGGTAATAAGTATAAGGTTAGAGAAATTAGTACTGGTCAGTATAAAGAATCGCATTTAGATCATATAAAGTTAATATGTGATGATAATGATGTTCCAACCCAGACTAATGTGACAGACTCTGACAATCCTCCTGATCCTGTACTCTCTACCTCTGATACTCAGTCAGACGATCAACCTGAATGTCGTTATTCCCTACGTACACGACAGGTATTGAGAAATCCTCAAGTATCATTTGTAACTACCAATTCAGATTTGCCTCAAATACAGCATGAGTTAGCCAGTGCAACAGAGTTTGATCCTCCCAGAGATGACACCCATTCTGCATATATCAATCTCACCCTAGCAGAGTTGGGGTTAAATGTAAATAACCTGTATAGATGAATAATTACAGTATCAACTTATCAGTATTCAAGAATTTTTTTTTTTTGTTCACATTCTCTCTGAGTTCTGAGAGTTAACAGTCTAGATTTGAGTGCACCGAATCTGCCTTTCTGTTAAACACTTCTTTCTTTGTATATATTCCTTCCTCAGAATCCGTAGATCACATGAATACAGATCAATCGATCAAATTTTTTTTTTATCACTTCTATTGTGTAATCCCAACGTTGAGTTTCATTCGATGAGTTGTGCTATATTATACCTTGTATTGCATTACAGTTTTATTACAGTTTCAATTACGTAAGCTTCCATTCCAATATTCTACTTATGTATGTTATAATGTTCAATTGTTGTGTACTTTGACGTTGTATAGAATCAGCCCAAGCTGTACACCTGCCGTCTCTAGTTTGTATTAGTTGTATGTCGGGACGACATATGTTAGCGTCGCCGAGCTCTCAGTAGTAGTACCAGTTCCTAGTAACCAGTTACCAGTAACCAGTGTACCAGTAGATGACTCACTACCAACTGTCTGCATGAATCACTGACTGATTATTCATATTGCTGCTGACCATAGCAGGATTTCAAACACCCCTCACCCGTAGGCACTTGAGAGTCAGTCGAAGATAGGGAGCAGAGAGAGGCAGGTCGGCTGTTGGCGCTTCCCATACTTCCCGTTATATATTATACATACTACCAGCCTACGTGAGTATTTTTACCCATCCACGTTATCGAAAACCCACTTGACATGTGTGGGGAATTGTTACGCCGGGTCACCACATGGACAAGACCTGGGCCGGACTATGCCCACGTACCCAACAGGATCAGAATCAGTGTAGTGAACAAGTATGTTCCTCCAACCCCCATGAAGATCCAAATAAGGAAATATAAACACATATTAAGATCATTCCTTGTTTTCCTCTCTAGTTCGTGTCCTTGTCCCCCTTGAAAATTACACCCCGGTTAAAGACCGCCGACCTATCATTTTAATCAAATTAGGCTGTATCTAGGGATACATATTTCGTTGTCAAGGTAGACCTTAAAATTGGTTTGTGTTAAGACCGTCTCTTCCAGGCAGCTGCATCCACTGGTAACACACAATAAACGATAAAAGTTAAATAAATTTATATCCGGTTTACATAAATGAAGTTACTCTGTGCTGTTACCTATTTTATTTAATAGTCAAATTTTGGGAACAAAAGCAAGTTGCATTAACTTTGCATGTCATCAAACAGGATGGAATGCATGTCAGGGGTACCGAAATTTATCAGCCCTAGCTAGAAAACTTTCTAAGGACGATGAGAATATCGTCAATCAGGCCACCGAGTTCATTAGCTAGGACAGCTTTAAGTTCCGTTCCAACAGGGCTATAGTCAACTTGGCGTTACAAGAGGAGGGATGGCTCAGTCTTACTTTTCAGCAACGAACTCTGAGTATGGCTGGAATCAACCTCGAGTTACCAGATGGTAGAACGATGCCTCCGTTCCAGCCACCAACCCCGGCTGTGGCTGGAGTCACGTTGAAATTATTATAAGAGGGGCTTCATGATTTCAAGGCAGGAACCAGCACTGGCAGTAGTTAATTAACCTAGAGTTACCAGAAGAGGAGAGGAGGTCCTGTTTACACCGCAGCCACCAAGCCCGGCCATGTCACAGCAGGAAATATAGTTGGTTTAGAAAGACACGTAAGCAAACACTATAACATATTTATTAGAAAACGTTTCGGTCCTGGGACCTTGATCACTTCTAACATACAGAGGTAGAAAGAATTATATATAGGCGGAGAGTGAGATGTGACGCACGTGACCTGAGGAATGTCATAAGAACATAAGAATGGAGGAACACTGTAGAAGGCCTACTGGCCCATGCGAGGCAGGTCCTTATCAAAACAACCTCTGCCTATGATGAGGACCAGTAGACGATGAAATCATGTGACTCCTGTGTTGTTGGGTTGGTGCTGCTTAAGTATCATGTATGCCAATGTTTTTGAAATTTTGTAGTTTCCAGTGTTGCGTTCTATAGTGTCGGTGACGGTGATTAGTGAGGCTTCTAGGCACCGTCGGCGTCTGAGGTCTGGTTCGGTGAGAACGAGTTGTGCCTCGTTCCAGTTCATCAAATGCCCCGTGGAGTCTCTGTGGAGGACACAGGCGTACCTTACATCGTCTCTGTTAGAGGCATTTCGATGCTCATTCAGGCGGACTGCAAGATCTCTGCCTGTCTCGCCTACATATGTAGGCGAGACAGGCAGAGATCTTGCAGTCCGCCTGAATGAGCATCGAAATGCCTCTAACAGAGACGATGTAAGGTACGCCTGTGTCCTCCACAGAGACTCCACGGGGCATTTGATGAACTGGAACGAGGCACAACTCGTTCTCACCGAACCAGACCTCAGACGCCGACGGTGCCTAGAAGCCTCACTAATCACCGTCACCGACACTATAGAACGCAACACTGGAAACTACAAAATTTCAAAAACATTGGCATACATGATACTTAAGCAGCACCAACCCAACAACACAGGAGTCACATGATTTCATCGTCTACTGGTCCTCATCATAGGCAGAGGTTGTTTTGATAAGGACCTGCCTCGCATGGGCCAGTAGGCCTTCTACAGTGTTCCTCCATTCTTATGTTCTTATGACATTCCTCAGGTCACGTGCGTCACATCTCACTCTCCGCCTATATATAATTCTTTCTACCTCTGTATGTTAGAAGTGATCAAGGTCCCAGGACCGAAACGTTTTCTAATAAATATGTTATAGTGTTTGCTTACGTGTCTTTCTAAACCAACTTGTCGGTATTTATTACCAAGGTTTATACCAGGAAATATAGTGAAACATTAAATTTAGCAACATCCTAACTTGGTGAATACGTTTTACATAGAGTTACCTGGAGGTGGGTTCAGGCACGTGCATCCCTCCACACTCCAGCCTCCCACTGCTGGCCTGTCATCGCTTTCAAGAGTTCTACTCTCACAGCCCAGCCTGAAGCCACACTTCCCTACTGACTTTCTGGTCAACCAGCCTGTTGCTGCCAGCGACCCGAAGACCTACATAGGCATCACAACTTGGCTAAGTGTGCAGTTGTTCAGAAAATGGTACAGTTTCCTTATGGTAGCTTCTACAGCTGTTCCAGCAACATTTCCTATAACTTTCAATAGAAGTTCCTATTAAAAGTTATAGGAAATGTTGCTGGACTCTTTCCTATAACTTCTGATATAAATTATAGGAAGTGTTGCCCAGACTCTTTAACTATGCGATAAGCACAGTTAGAGAAGAGTCTGGGACTCCTCTAACTGTGCTTATCGCACTCCAATTAAATTCAACCCTTTAGATAGGCGTTATATACCGCTACGTTGTGTAGTTTTAAAATAGGTTAGATAAATACATGAGTGGGTGTGGGTGGGTGCGAGTTGAACCTGACTAGTTTGTGCTACTAGGTCTGATGCAGTGCTCCTTCCTTAAGTGGAAGTGACCTGACTAGGTGGGTCATTGGGCTAATCCGGGGGGGGACATGGACCTGCTTCGCATGGGTCAGTAGGCCCGCTGCAGTGTTCCTCCTTTCTTATATTCTTATGAAAACGAACTGGTAACACAAATACTCGGGAAGATGACCAAGCATGAGCACTTTCCACCGATGAGTTTTAAATTATTTATTGGGAATGTCCCAAGTCCCTTTAATTGTACTCCCTGGAGCCGCTCAAGGTAGGTTCCTTGATACCAGTGAGGGGCTCTTAATCCAAGGAACTGGGCTTACAAACTTACGGCCTGTGAACCTGGTCGTAATGGGATTAGAGTGGAACCAACAAAACTCAACAATAGCGTATGTCTTTTATTTCCCTTCACTGCATGACTCCAGGCGGACATCAACTAAATCTTTAAATGGGCCGCAGAAAACAATAGGAAGTTCAGTGATCAGAAATTTCAATTACTTCGATATGGAAAACGTGAGGAAATTAAAATTACATCGGAGTATAAAACAAATTCTAACCACACAATAGAGCGAAAAACTAACGTAAAAGACCTAGGAGTGATCATGTCAGAGGATCTCACCTTCAAAGACCATAACATTATATGAATCGCATCTGCTAGAAAAATGACAGGATGGATAATGAGAACCTTCAAAATTAGGGATGCCAAGCCCATGATGACACCCTTCAGGTCACTTGTTCTATCTAGGCTGGAATATTGCTGCACACTAACAGCACCTTTCAACGCCGGAGAAATTGCTGACCCTTCACGGAACACATAACTGCGATAAAACACCTCAATTACTGGGGACGGTTGAAGTCCCTCAACCTGTACTCCCTGGAACGCAGGCGGGAGAGATTCATGATTATATACAACTGAAAAATCCTAGAGGGATTAGTACCAAACTTGCACACGAGAATCACTCCTTATGAAAACAAAAGACTTGGCAGACGATGCAACATCCCCCCAATGAAAAGCAGGGGTGCCACTAGCATGATAAGAGACAACACAAGTGTCAGGGGCCCAAGACTGTTCAACTACCTCCCAGCATACATAAGGGAGATTACCAATAGATCCCTGGCTGTCTTCAAGAAGGCACTGGACAGGCACCCAAAGTCAGTACCTGACCAGCCGGGCTGTGGTTCGTACATCGGATTGTGTGGTTTATCAGGCCCTGATCTACCATGAGGCCTGGTCACAGACCGGGCCGCGGGGGCGCTGACTCCCGAAACCCTTTCCAGGTATACTCCAGGAAATAATGTGCAACACAGTGACAAAAGATGGCAAAAGCGGAAGCCAGAGAATGCACCGTGCTCAACCAGCAGCCCAGACAAGTCTGTCAATTCGCTTGGCACAAGTGAACCACGTTGTTTCAGCTTTGGCGGGCTTGTCTGTGATTGGCCAATGAACCGACGTACTCATATAACGACAGGTGCCCTAATGATCGTTAAACCCTTAGCACCTGGTTCACTGGTCGGGAGGCAGCCTATATGGGAGTGTAACAAACGTCGAATAAGTTATAACAAACTCGTAGCATGCGACACTCCCCTTCCTTGGATCGAACCTAAATGACTCTCAGGCACTATATGGCCCCCAATGGATTTAGTGCTTCCCCGTAAGTATAAAAGTCATGTACTCCCTTGAAAGCAAGAAAGATACCTTATAATTTACACTTGGAAAATTCTAGAAGGAGCGATTTAAATCTACACACTGAAATTTATTTCTACGAAAGTAAGAGGCAGAAGGACAAGCAATACACTAAAATTTAGCTCAGTAATTGTATAAGACCCAAGTCTTTTCAGTACTCTTTTTATATATGGAAAATTACCTATAGACCTCTAATTGTCTTCAAGAGGGAGCTTATTAAGCTCTTCCATTCAGTTCCTGATCAGCCGGGTTGTAATGAATGTGCTGGAATCCCCCTTGCTAGCAGCAACAGCCTCATTGATCAAGCCATCAACCAGGAGACCTGGTCTGTGACTGGGCCGCCGGGATGACGAGGTCAAGAGAAACTTCAAAATCTGTTACGGTTAGGAACAAGTTAATAGGGTTAACAAAGCTTATTCTTTAGGTAACATTGATGTGTTGAGCGAATATTTTGCTAGTGGGTTTGAGTATGACAAGGACCAAGTATGGGCCAGTAGGCCTGCTGCAGTGTTCTTCCTTTCTTATGTTCTAAGTAAGAGATTCAGTACGATAATGAAGACTATGTGCTCCGATCTCATACTAACGGCGCCCCAACGCATCACAAAACGTCGATTAACGTACCTCTTACTGGTTTTCAGAGTTATAATCTTAAAGTCTCAGCTGCGGCCAGGCTTCCTTGTTATCTAATGGTTATAAGCATGACCATAACTCTTAAAGGGGCGGACTGATAAGCCAAGGGAAGGCCTCGGTTAGATGATCAAATGATCCAGTGGTGGGTCATCATATGACTACAACTCGTGTAAGTAAGTTTATTCATGTATACACAAATACAGTTACATAGATTATCATGTTGAAGATTGAGACACTTATGCAGCATATGGGAATCTTTATTCAGGAAACGTTTCGCCACACAGTGGCTTCATCAGTCCAATACAAAGAGGAAGGCATAGATTATCATACATAGCAGCATATGTGTAGAGAACTAGGATAACCCAAAAAAGTCAGACAGAGTGACTTATTTCCACTGGGGTCGTTTATTCCACTGGGTCCATTGGGGTCAGGAAACACTTGTCCTGTTTCCTGACAAACCCTAACCTAACGAAAGACTTGTTGACAGTTGTCTGGCCAACCAGCGCGTTCATGCCACCAACCTGATAATTTTCCAACAAGTGAAAAACTTCGATAAATTAATTTACCTTGGGTGAGCGCCATCTCTTCGAAGTGTAATTACATTAAGTGTTGAGGTCCACCAACTTCTTACAGCCTCGAGGTGAAGTGCAAAAAATTTCTTAACGACATCAATCCCAAGATGTAACCCAATTCTCATCTGCTGGAAATCGAACCCATGACCCTAACGACATCAATCGTACTCTGTAAACCCAATTCTCATCTACTGGAAATCGAACCCATGACCTGCCTGTGTTTTCTCCCCTTCCCAGCTCTAAGGCCAGACTTTTTTCGTTTGGTCAACCAGGCTGTTGCTGCTAGCGGGCAGCAGGCCCACATAGCTGTCACAGCCTTGCAAACCGACTGCTTACAAGGCGAAGGTGTTAAGTCACCCTAGAAGCTTCTTAAGACGAGAGAGAAAGAAGGCAGCCAAGAATAACGGTGATAGCACCAAGAATAATGATAGCACCAAGAGTAACGGTGATAGCACCAAGAATAATGATGATAGCACTAAGAATAACGGTGATAGTACCAAGAATAACGGTGATAGCACCATGAATAATATTGATAGCACCAATAATAATGGTGATAGCACCAAGAATAACGGTGATAGCACGAAGAATAACGGTAATAGCACAAATAATAATGGTGATAGCACCAATAATAATGGTGATAGCACCAAGAATAATGGTAATAGCACCAAGAATAACGGTGATAGCACCAAAAATAACGGTGACAGCACCAAGAATAATGGTGATAGCACCAAGAATAACGGTGATAGCACCAAGAATAATGGTGATAGCACCAAGAATAACGGTGATAGCACCAAGAATAATGATAGCACTAAGAATAACGGTGACAGAGCCAAGGGGAAGGGTGACAGCACCAAGAATAACGGTGATATCACCAAGGATAACAGTGACAGCATCAAGAATAACCGTGATAACGTCAAGGGGGAGTAGTGATAACATTAATAATATGCAGTGATAGCAGAACAGACTATACTAACGAAGAAGATTGAGACACTTATGCAGCATATGGATAGATTGATGGACTGAACACATCGACTCCAGGTTGAGGGACTGATTACCTCATTCTCCTCCTCTCCTTACGCCTTCCTCTTTGTATTGGACTGATGAAGCCACTGTGTGGCGAAACGTTTCCTGAATAAAGATTCCCATATGCTGCATAAGTGTCTCAATCTTCAACTTGTCGGTTTTTCAAACCATTCATCACAGACTATACTAACACTGGTGTATCCTACACACAAACAAACTGGTGTTCTTTACGCAGGTCTGTAGGCGCCAGTTTTAGTCTCGAAACGGTACAGTTATATTTTGCATTATATAAATGAATAACGCTGCCTGAGGGGCTCTTGATCCAAGATGATGAATTAATCCTTCCCTTCCTCGGATCGAATTTGAGTACCACCCATCACAGAGGCGCTATATGATCCCCACTGGTCCCCTGAAGATTCCTTGACTCTGGTGACGGGCTCAGGATCTAGGGAATTGGATCTGTGCTCCGGTTCCCTGAATTGAGCCTGAATGCCTTCCAGCCCTCCCCCACAGGCGCTGTATAATCCATACTGGTTTACTGCTCTCCCAATTTAAAATAACTGTAAATGGCATCAGCCTTTAAAGGCTCATGGCTAGTTTAAAATGGCTGATTTTCTTTTCAGAGGGAGGGGGGTTACACACAGTGTACGTGCAAATTTGGTTGGATTTTGTGGAGAATGCCTCTTCTGCTCGGCTTGAAACTTCATTGTTGATGTGTTTTACTCACAAGAAACTTTATCTTGGTATTAACTTACGTGAGTTTTAATATACCAGTTTTATTTATCAAATTGATTTCCAAGAATCAATTTGATAAAAGTCTCTTGTGATGGTCAATAAGTCAGTGTTTGACTTCACTACGTCATCCTAGGATAACGTTACATAATGTACTTACATGTGCCTATAATGTACGTACATGTGCCTATAATGTACTTACATGTGCCTATAATATACTTACATGTGCCTATAATGTACGTACATGTGCCTATAATGTACTTACATGTGTCTATAATGTACGTACATGTGCCTATAATGTACGTACATGTGTCTATAATGTATTTACATGTGTCTATAATGTACTTACATGTGACTATAATGTACTTACATGTTGCTATAATGTACTTACATGTGACTATAATGTACTTACATGTGACTATAATGTACTTACATGTGACTATAATGTACTTACATGTGACTATAATGTACTTACATGAGCTTACATGTGACTATAATGTACTTACATGTGACTATAATGTACTTACATGTGACTATAATGTACTTACATGAGCCTATAATGTACTTACATGAGCCTATAATGTACTTACATGTGACTATAATGTACTTACATGTGACTATAATGTACTTACATGTGACTATAATGTACTTACATGTGACTATAATGTACTTACATGTGACTATAATGTACTTACATGTGACTATAATGTACTTACATGAGCCTATAATGTACTTACATGAGCCTATAATGTACTTACATATGACTATAATGTACTTACATGAGCCTATAATGTACTTACATGTGACTATAATGTACTTACATGTGACTATAATGTACTTACATGTGACTATAATATAAGTTGTTTACACAGATAACCCGCACATATGAGAGAGAGAGGAACTTACGACGACGTTTCGGTCCGACTTGACCCATTTACAAAGTCGGTCGTTTCGGTCCAAATCGGACCGAAACGTCGTCGTAAGCTCCTCTCTCTCTTCTATGTGGGGGTTATTTGTGTACCAGTTTCTTTATTTTTTCTAAAGGAGGAAATTTGTAAAACTGGAATATACTGCCTTTTCATATACTAATTTTTCAGTGTCTCAGCTGATTAACTTCAACACTTGAACGATGATAACTTGAGAATACAACCTCAGAGCGGCTTTAAAAAAAAAAAACATACCACGGACGGGGTTAGAACCCGCGATCAGAGAGTCTCAAAACTCCAGACCGACGCGTTAGCCACTGGACCAGCTAGCCACAATAAGATTCATCCAACTAGGTATATATTTCTACGCCATAGGAAGGTTAGCATAGGCACCACTGTGACCTTGTAGATGAATGGTTCAGAGAACCGACATGTTGATAAATTAGACACATGTGCAACTCTTGGGTATCTTTATTGAGGAAACGTTTCGCCACACAGTGGCTTCATCAGTCCATACGTAGGAGAAGCTTGAAGAACAGGAGAAGAATGAGGTAATCAGTCCCTCAACCTTGAGTCGATGTGTTCAGTCCATCAATCTTGAATAGATTGATGGACTGAACACATCGACTCAAGGTTGAGGGACTGATTACCTCATTCTCCTCCTGTTCTTCAAGTTTCTCCTACGTATGGACTGATGAAGCCACTGTGTGGCGAAACGTTTCCTCAATAAAGATACCCAAGAGTTGCACATGTGTCTAATTTATCACCACTGTGACCACAAATGCAATCGTGTCATTACGATTTCGTGAGTCAGAGCGGCTTTAAGAGGTTGTGTATTGTGTATATTTCTAGGAGTTAAGAGGTTGTGTATTGTGTATATTTCTAGAATGTCTCCTTAGAAGGACTGAATCTGATACGGGATGTATGCCCTAATTTACCAATTTTTTTTAATAAATTTGGGCATTAGTTTCCAGATGATGACCTGTGTATGTCTTTTGTGATTCGCTTCAGATCTTCAGTGTCGATATTGAAGTCCATTACGAGCTGCTTATGCCTCGTTCACTGAAGCACCGGAAACCACCGACGTTATTCAGTACGGAGATCTTGCATCGGACAGCGACCGACGTACGTCCAGTTAGTGAATAATTTTAATTCTACTTTGCAGTAATCTTCCCAGTTTGTCTTCAGCCTTATTTAGCCGGTAGGAGACTTGGACCTGCCTTGCATGGGCCAGTAGGCCTGCTGCAGTGTTCCTTCTTTCCCTGGCGGCCTGGGTGATGGACAGTAAAGTTGTTAGTGCTTTCGAATCGCAATCCCACGACGTAAACACTATTGTCCCGCTTCTCATTTGCGATTATTCTGCACAGTTACTGTGCCTGTCTAAGTTAGGCAGTCATATTATCCAGTGTGCAGATCTGGCACAAGTTCTTTTAATATTTTCCAAGTGTAAATTCTTATTTAATATTTGCAACCAGCACTCCAAGAACACTTTTACGGCGTTAGGCGTTCCCGGTAATTTTGGCGTTCGAACCAATGCGGGTAGTGAAAGTTCTGTACATGTCCTCCTCTGCAGTGTCACCAGCCTTAAAAGTAATTGTCAGTGTATAGCAATGCTGCCTTCACCAATATAATCACTAGTGTGGTATCTTATATTCTGTGAAGTTTTTATTATGCAGTCGATTATTATTCTTCGGGCAGTTGACGTTGTCTTCCTGTTGAGTGAGGAAGTGTGCGTGAAAGAGCGTGTTGGGGAAAACAACAGAAACACGCTTCGATTATTGTGCTTATCTGATGAGGAAATCTATTGTGTCAGCCACTGCTGAAGCTCTTGGTAGAAAGATGAGGTCTGGCCAGCGAAAAGAGAAGGGGAGAGGGAGAGGGAGAGGGAGAGAGAGAGAGAGAGAGAGAGAGAGAGAGAGAGAGAGAGAGAGAGAGAGAGAGAGAGAGAGAGAGAATCACTTCATCATTTATTCCTAGGATGATTCGAGTCTGGAACACATTAGTTCACCAAATAAAATCGCTGGCCCACAGATGGCTCCAACTTCATCCTAATCCCTATTTGTATGTTTCATAACAATAAAATGACTTTAAAATGAGCTGATGTAGGTAACAGCTCTCAGCTTGTAAATAAAGATAGGAACCCTCAACCTAACCTTGTAAAACCCTGTGTAAAGAGAGAGAGAGAGAGAGAGAGAGAGAGAGAGAGAGAGAGAGAGAGAGAGAGAGAGAGAGAGAGAGAGGACCCTCAACCTAAGAGAAGGGAATAAACGTACTTCAGGGAAAACTCAACATCAAATGAGCTGATGTAGGTAACAGCTAAGATATGTTATCTACATTAGTTCATACATATAATTTATTGTGCACCCCAGATCCATCCTGTGGACGGTAGCACAAGAGCATATTGATACACAAAAGGCTTAGGAGCCAGGCCCAAAAAGTGTAAACAGGTAAGTAGTAGATTTGCCGGTATAATCGCCCGGCCCAGGCCTTTTCCAAGAGGTGACCCGGCCTTGGCTCCCTTTCGGGGGAGTGTCTCACACCAGTGGGAGGAGGTTAAGTATCTCCTTGTATTCTGGGACCAGCTGTCCCCAGGCCTAGCCCCATTCCCCGCCCCCACGGGGCTCGGAGGGAGAAGCTAGAGACCTTGGGCTGCCACAAACCCCGCCCACACTGGGCTCGAAGGGTGTGGCAGCTGCATAGCAGCAGACGATGTCAGGAGGTGCAAAGGCAGCAAGCACTGCAGGATCCTTTTCGAGCCACACCCCAGCTTTGGACATTAAGCCCGAGCGCTGGGGAAGCTCAAGAATGCCTCTTGCTGTGTGTGTTGCTGCTCCTACTACTACATTTCTCCGTTGCACTCTTCCATGGGTTAACAGGAGTATATCTGGATTTATATATACAGTTCACTTATCTGTTACAAGCAAATATAGGAAATTTACTTAGTATATCTGATATCTTATTTTCAGTTAATAAGATATCTTGACATGTCACAAACATTATACTGTCTCTATACTCCTCAATAAGTGGAGAAATTAAGATAAGATAACATACAAAAACACATTTTTTTTTTCTGGTTCAATTGGATCCACTATTATTTCCATACCTAGTGTATGTACTGTGGCAGATTATGGTAATAGCAATGAGCATAACGTATTACACGAGTTAAAAACAACTGACAATAAAATAATGCATAAGAGAAAAAATCCCTCCCATCAAGCATTAGGGGAATTACCAGTAAACCCCTGACTGCCTTCAAGAGTTGGACAGATACCTAAAGTCAGTGCCGGATCAGCCGGGTTGTGGCTCGTACGTTGGGCTGCGTGCGGCCAGCAGTAACAGCCTAGTTGATCAGGCCCTGATCCATCGGGAGGCCTGGTCATGGACCGGGCCGCAGAGGCGTTGATCCCCGGAATAACGCTCTCGCTTCACACGGTGAGGGCCTGGGTTCGATTCCCAGCCAGAGTAGAAACATTGGACGTGTTTCTTTCCACCTGTTGTCTATGTTCCCCATCAGTAAAATGGGTACCTGGGTGTTAGTCGACTGGTGTGGGTCGCATCCTGGGACACTGACCTAAGGAGGCCTGGTCACAGACCGGGCCGCGGGGGCGTTGACCCCCGGAACTTTCTCCAGGTCTCCAGGTAAACCTCCAGGTAACCAGGTACCACAGAATAATAAGTACAGAGATTTATAAATATTTACAGAGAACAACAAACACAAACTTTCAGTCTATAGATTATAGAGGTATGGGTGTTTGTGGGAAACAATCAGGCTGCAGCATTAGGGTTAAAAACAGCAGTTATTACCGGGATACCTCAGGGATATGTTTAAAAGACAATATTCAAAATAAAGTTGCTAGTAATGGCAAATCAATTGATCAACAAACAAAGAGAGATAGTAGAGGGCAACGAGTGACTAGTTCCCTTAATGTTTAGTATACAAATAATAGGAGTCTAAGAAATAAGATAGATGAGCTAAAATTACTTGCAAGTGTAGGTAATATAGATATTATTGGTATAACAGAGACCTGGTTCAACCTGAAAGATAGAGAAATGCCTTCTGAATGCAACATACAGGGTTATAAACTATTCTACACTGATAGGGTCAACAGGAAGGGTGGTGGTGTGGCGATGTATGTCAGAGAAAATTTAAATTGTTGTCTTAGACATGATATAAGATTAGAAACATCGAACACAGAATCGGTTTGGCTTCAGTTTCTCGAAGGACATGACAAATTAATTTTGGGTGTGATTTATAGGCCCCCCAAACCTTGATAGGGAGTGCAGTAAGCTGTTATGGGACGAAATTCATAAGGCATCTAGATATGAAAATGTTGTGATAATGGGAGATTTTAACTTTAGACAAATTGATTGAAACAATATGACAGGAAATCTTGAGTCTAGTGACTTTCTTGATACGGTTCAGGATTGCTTTTTAGAACAGGTTGTGACAGAACCAACTAGAGGAAACAATCTGCTTGACTTGGTTCTTGCCAACAAAGATTCACTAATTAATAATCTTGAGGTTAATGATGAGCTTGGGGAAAGTGATCACAAATTACTTAGTTTCAATATATCATGGAATTACCCAGATAACTGCAATCAAATCTCTGTCCCAGATTTTCGCTTGGCCGACTTCATGGGACTGAAAAATTACTTGGGTGGGCTAAATTGGGATGTCCTGACTATGGGTCAGGTAGGTGATCTTGGTTGCCAATATGACGTTTTTCAGAGCATAGTTCTAGCTGCCCAGACAACTTTTGTTCCGAGTAGGGAAATTAGATCTAACAAAAATGATCCCAAATGGATGAACAATAGATTGAAACATCTCATTGGTCAAAAGAGAGGCATATATAGGCGTATCAAAAGAGGGGATGGGCAGTTAAGAAATCAATATATTCAATTAAAGAGAGAAATAAAGAAAGGAATAAGAAAAGCAAAAAGAGATTATGAGGCTAAGGTCGCAAGGGATTCAAAGACTAACCCAAAAGGGTTCTTTCAGGTATACAATTTCAGGTATACAGTAGTAAGATTAGGGACAAGATTGGCCCACTTAAGAGTAACCCTGGTCAGATCACTGACAGTGATAAGGAAATGTGTGAAAGTCTCAATACCTACTTCCTCTCAGTTTTCACCCAGGAAAATACTAGCGATATTCCTGAAATAATAGATTACGTAGAACAGGATGATAATAAACTATGTACGATTGCGGTAACTAGTGACATGGTCTTCAGACAAATAGAGAAACTAAAACCTAACAAATCCCCAGGTCCTGATGAACTGTTTGCAAGGGTGTTAAAGGAATGTAAAGAGGAACTTAGCATACCTTTGGCTAATCTTTTTAACGTATCACTACAAACTGGCATAGTGCCTGATAAGTGGAAAATGGCAAATGTAATACCTATTTACAAGGCAGGTGACAGGTCCTTGGCTTCGACCTATAGACCAATAAGCCTTACCTCCACAGTGGGAAAATTTATGGAATCAATAATTGCCGAAGCAATTCGTAGCCATCTTTACAAGCACAGATTGATTAATGATTCTCTATCACCCAACTGGGAAGTTTGTTCCACATATCCACAACTCTGTTAGAAAACCAGTATTTACCTATGTCAGACACTGCAACACAAGGGTATCTTGGTACAGACTTGGAGTCAACTTCAACAACCTCTACTAGTGAGAATGGCTGGATTTGAGAGGGACCTGACCTCTCAATGTCTACATTCTTACCTCTACTAGTGACCTACGTCTCACCTCCTGGTGCTATATAAGGCTCCATCCTATCACTTCAACTCCATATTGTTCCGGACTATGAAACAATACTCTTCTCCAGACTGAGGGACTGACCACCTCAAAACTTCAAGGGTGATGGACTGATTACATCCCCTTCACGTCTCTTCTGCTTCTATCAACTTTTCTGTACTCGACTGAAGAAGCCTACTGTGTAGGCGAAACGTTTCGAAATAAGATACCTAACTGTTGCATATGTGTCTTACCTAACAACAAGTCTATCTTCATACGGGAGATTCCTTACACAGTAAGGAATGCCTCTCACCTTCACCCACCTGCCTTCCTACTACTTGCAGCAGTCAACTAATCAGCTTGCCAGCCCTGATCACGTGAGATGCAGTGGCCAATCAGCTCAGAGCAAGGTCATGCAATTACGATGTTGATAAATGGTATAAAATACCCACACGATGGAAAAATAAACACAAATGCAGTATAAAGCGATCCTTTATTAACAACGTTTCGCTCACACAGTGAGCTTCATCAAATCAAATGTTTGTGACCTGATAAAGCCCACTGTGTGGGCGAAACGTTGTCAATAAAGAATCGTATTATACTGCATTTGCGTTTATTTTTCCGTCATGCAAATACGTAATCACAAGATCAATGCCATGGCTACCTCAGCCCAGGAGCTGTATACAAGACAGACTTGAATCAGGTGGAAATACCCGCCTGATATATCATGACACGATACCAACATTTTTGTCTATATCGATACTGAATTTTGGGCCAATACCAATACCTTCAAAATTAGACGATACTCATCGATACCTTTACTTCGTCATACTCGTAATATATTTACTCAGACTATAATGTATACTAAGCACAGCAACCAACACTATAATGTATACTAAGCACAGCAACCAACACTATAATGTATACTAAGCACAGCAACCAACACTATAATGTATACTAAGCACAGCAACCAACACTATAATGTATACTAAGCACAGCAACCAACACTATAATGTATACTAAGCACAGCAACCAACACTATAATGTATACTAAGCACAGCAACCAACACTATAATGTATACTAAGCACAGCAACCAACACTATAATGTATACTAAGCATAGCAACCAGCACTATAATGTGTACTAAGCATAGCAACCAACACTATAATGTATACTAAGCACAGCAACCAACACTATAATGTATACTAAGCACAGCAACCAACACTATAATGTATACTAAGCACAGCAACCAACACTATAATGTATACTAAGCACAGCAACCAACACTATAATGTATACTAAGCACAGCAACCAACACTATAATGTATACTAAGCACAGCAACCAACACTATAATGTATACTAAGCACAGCAACCAACACTATAATGTATACTAAGCACAACCAACACTATAATGTATACTAAGCACAGCAACCAACACTATAATGTATACTAAGCACAGCAACCAACACTATAATGTATACTAAGCACAGCAACCAACACTATAATGTATACTAAGCACAGCAACCAACACTATAATGTATACTAAGCACAGCAACCAACACTATAATGTATACTAAGCACAGCAACCAACACTATAATGTATACTAAGCACAGCAACCAACACTATAATGTGTACTAAGCATAGCAACCAACACTATAATGTATACTAAGCACAGCAACCAACACTATAATGTATACTAAGCACAGCAACCAACACTATAATGTATACTAAGCACAGCAACCAACACTATAATGTATACTAAGCACAGCAACCAACACTATAATGTATACTAAGCACAGCAACCAACACTATAATGTATAAGCACAGCAACCAGCACTATAATGTATACTAAGCATAGCAACCAGCACTATGTATACTAAGCATAGCAACCAGCACTATAATGTATACTAAGCATAGCAACCAGCACTATAATGTATACTAAGCACAGCAACCAGCACTATAATGTATACTAAGCATAGCAACCAACACTATAATGTATACTAAGCATAGCAACCAACACTATAATGTATACTAAGCACAGCAACCAGCACTATAATGTATACTAAGCATAGCAACCAACACTATAATGTATACTAAGCACAGCAACCAGCACTATAATGTATACTAAGCATAGCAACCAACACTATAATGTATACTAAGCATAGCAACCAGCACTATAATGTATACTAAGCATAGCAACCAACACTATAATGTATACTAAGCATAGCAACCAACACTATAATGTATACTAAGCATAGCAACCAACACTATAATGTATACTAAGCATAGCAACCAACACTATAATGTATACTAAGCATAGCAACCAACACTATAATGTATACTAAGCATAGCAACCAACACTATAATGTATACTAAGCACAGCAACTAACACTATAATGTATACTAAGCATAACAACCAACACTATAATGTATACTAAGCACAGCAACCAACACTATAATGTATACTAAGCATAACAACCAACACTATAATGTATACTAAGCATAGCAACCAACACTATAATGTATACTAAGCATAGCAACCAACACTATAATGTATACTAAGCATAGCAACCAACACTATAATGTATACTAAGCACAGCAACTAACACTATAATGTATACTAAGCATAACAACCAACACTATAATGTATACTAAGCACAGCAACCAACACTATAATGTATACTAAGCATAGCAACCAACACTATAATGTATACTAAGCATAACAACCAACACTATAATGTATACTAAGCATAGCAACCAACACTATAATGTATACTAAGCACAGCAACTAACACTATAATGTATACTAAGCATAACAACCAACACTATAATGTATACTAAGCATAGCAACCAGCACTATAATGTATACTAAGCACAGCAACCAACACTATAATGTATACTAAGCATAGCAACCAACACTATAATGTATACTAAGCACAGCAACTAACACTATAATGTATACTAAGCATAACAACCAACACTATAATGTATACTAAGCACAGCAACCAACACTATAATGTATACTAAGCACAGCAAGAATATAGATATAATATTTATTTAATTCTGCTATAGTAACATTACAATTTGTGTACGTCACTAGGTTAGGAAGAATTATATAAATGTGAATTAAACAGAAATAATACAAGTCAGGTGCACAGTAATTTGAACCATACGAGTCCCTATACAAGACTCGTAACTGCAGCAGTGAAACTCGTGAATAAACAGATTAATGGACGGGGGGTTCGAACCATGGTCCTTGGAAGTAGCAGGGCCAGTGCTGTACCACTGAGCCAGGAAACTTACCAAACGCACTTCTGTTTATTTACTGACAATGTTCATTACGATTTATCTCGGATGCCTCAAAATATTTATTGTAAATGATCCAAGGCGAACCAAAACGTCGTGGTAAGCTCCTCTCTCCTATGTGCAGGTTGTATTGTTCCAGTCACGGTGCTCTGACTTTTTATTCATTATTCACTGCAGTCCAAACGAACTGGACAAATGACAGACGCGTACTAAGCTTCACTCTAAAAGTCTAGGCAGTCCAGGCGTGCACACCATGCTGGTGACTTTCTTTTAAGCTTAACATTATTTTTTTACGTGTAAAAAACATTTTGTAAACTGTAGAAAGAGGTTGTTTTCTTTGTTTGTAATACTTATTACTATTAACAAGTCAACCACTAAGCTAGGCAAGAAATGTCTCTCTTACACCTATATTTGTCTTCTTCTCACATACCATGTGTAAACCTTGGAACAAAATGGATGGGAAAAAATTCTTTCCATTGTCTGTAATATAATTGAAGACCTCTAGTGAAGGAGGAAGAAAAGGAAAGGAAAAATGAGGAGCGAGAAGGGTGAAATGAAGGAGTAAGAGGGGAGAGGAGAGAAACCGAGAGTAGAGGAAGGAGGAGGAGGAGGAGGAGGAGGAGGAGGAGGAGGAGGAGGAGGAGGAGGAGGAGGAGAGGGAGGGAGGGAGGGAGGGAGGGAGGGAGGGAGGGAGGAAGGGAGGGAGAGGGAGGGAGGGAGGGAGGAAGGGAGGGAGAGGAAGGGGGGGGGAGGGAGGGAGGGAGAGAGAGAGAGAGAGAGAGAGAGAGAGAGAGAGAGAGAGAGAGAGAGAGAGAGAGAGAGAGAGAGAGAGAGAGAGAGAGAGACTGCCTTTCTACAGGACGTCATCCTGTCTCACTGATACATGAACTATCCTGTCTCACTGATACATGAACTATCCTGTCTCACTGATACATGAACTATCCTGTCTCACTGATACATGAACTATCCTGTCTCACTGATACATGAACTATCCTGTCTCACTGATACATGAACTATCCTGTCTCACTGATACATGAACTATCCTGTCTCACTAATACATGAACTATCCAACCACCTGCTACAGTAACTTACCAGAGACTATCCAGCCACCTGCTACAGTAACTTACCAGAGACTATCCAGCCACCTGCTACAGTAACTTACCAGAGACTATTCAACCACCTGCTACAGTAACTTACCAGAGACTATCCAGCCACCTGCTACAGTAACTTACCAGAGACTATTCAACCACCTGCTACAGTAACTTACCAGAGACTATCCAGCCACCTGCTACAGTAACTTACCAGAGACTATTCAACCACCTGCTACAATAACTTACCAGAGACTATCCAGCCACCTGCTACAGTAACTTACCAGAGAATATCCAGCCACCTGCTACAGTAACTTACCAGAGACTATTCAACCACCTGCTACAATAACTTACCAGAGACTATCCAGCCAAGGCTAACAGTAACATATAGCACTCAGGACACATCCTGGCAGTTACCAAGGCAGTGACTGGGACAAAGCACACCGTCAGTGTGCCTCTGCGATATCAACTTTAATAACTATAGCAAGAGAGTGCAATCAAGAGGATTCCTGTTCCAGTGTATTAGAACTGAATGAGCAAGACCAGCCAGTCAGAGACTTGCATCTGCAACCAGGCCAAGAAGCATTCACAGCTGGTTCACATTCCCACCTGTTGCCTATAATTCACCGGAAGTCGAGTCCGGGGTTCACTGCTCACGCAGCCTTGTCCAAGACCACAACCCAGCTGATCTGGAACCTAAGGAATTTGTCAAGTTTCTTCTTGAAAACAGTTTGAGGATTATGGGTAACTGCTCTTAGATATGAAAGGTGTTAAAAAACAGTTTTGCCTTGAATCCCCACGTAGACTTTTTTTTACAAGACGATAAGGATAAACAATGATTGCCTCAAACTCCTTCAGATCTTCAATATTCTTCCTTGTGTGTCAGGTAAGGCACATATGCAACAGTTAGGTATCTTTATTTCGAAACGTTTCGCCTACACAGTAGGCTTCTTCAGTCGAGTACAGAAAAGTTGATAGAAGCAGAAGAGACGTGAAGACGATGTAATCAGTCCATCACCCCTGAAGTTTTGAGGTGGTCAGTCCCTCAGTCTGGAGAAGAGTATTGTTCCAGAGTCTGAAACAATATGGAGCTGAAGTATGTATGTATAATGTTCGCCAAGACCGTAGTCCTGGCACGGGTCTCCATCTTGCGATGGCCCGTCTCTGGCTCCCGAGGGAGAAAGGTTTCTACAATGATGCGACGTATGCTGCTCAAGCATACGTGGAGCCTTATATACCGCCAGGAGGTGAGATGTAGGCCGCTAGTAGAGGTAAGAATGTAGTCGTTGGGAGGTCACGCCCCTCCATCCTGTCACTTCAACTCCATATTGTTTCAGATTATGGAACAATACTCTTCTCCAGACTGAGGGACTGACCACCTCAAAACTTCAGGGGTGATGGACTGATTACATCGTCTTCACGTCTCTTCTGCTTCTATCAACTTTTCTGTACTCGACTGAAGAAGCCTACTGTGTAGGCGAAACGTTTCGAAATAAAGATACCTAACTGTTGCGTATGTGTCTTACCTAACAACCGGTCGGTATATTATACCATTTTAATATTCATTCTTCTTTCTATTGGACTTATGAAGCCACTGTGTGGCGAAACGTTCCCACAAAGATATCCAGATGTTGCACACGTGTCTAACTGAATCAATGAGAATTGTACCAGCTACTTATTAATACCATATAATCACACTTGCCTAGCCATGAAGAGTAAAAGTAATCAGACTTTAGCATCCTGTATTTCAGAGAAATCACCATTGTTGCTGTTAAGCTCGTATAACTTTCTAAAACAAATGAGTTTAACCTGGTGACCATCTGTAGCTGTGAACCTGAGCTCACTCACACTCAAATTTATGAACATACCTTATCCTGATATGTCTGTTGCGTAGAAATATTGCTAACTGATAGTTCTCCTGAGAACTTGAAGAATACTGTCTATAAACCACGGATGTAGCAGGATGGGCAGAGTTATGGATGAGGTGGTAAAGAATGTTTCATTAAATATACATGTACCTGTCTAACCCACTGATGTCAATGTTGATTAGCTGGAAATTGTGTCTTGCAGCTTTGTAGGTTTCCATACTAAAGGCGCTGACCAACCAACTTTCCGAAGGGTTTAGACTCCCTTCTACTGCACCATAATCGCCAAGTTATCTTTATGGGTCATTTCACCCGACTTCTCATACAGAGGAATTAATTCCTCGCAGTTTTCCACCTGAAATCTCTACCAGTAGGTTTGATTTCTGCCGTTGATCAATTCAAGACTGACCTGCTTGAAGACTAAGTACTTTCCGGGCCGCCTGAACATTCCAGCAGACCGAAAGGAAGAATTAACTCGCAAAACCTCGTTGTGAGAGAAAGGAAATTATCCAGCCCACAACGCAGAGTTTGTCGCTACAGACTTAGACGCGAGAAAGCTTAAGTAAAATAAATGAATGTGCAAGAAAGGTATAAAATACCGACAAGATGAAAGTTAAAACAAATGTGCAACATCAAAATAAATGGACTGGCGGTACCAAAAAATCTTTGGATCCATAACAAGAATCTCCTGTCAATGTGGGAAGGAAATTTAAAAAAAAATGGGTGTCCTTTTCCTGAAAACACAATTCAACCTCTATCAACAGGATGAGACTCTTGTAAGGAGCAGTAAAATAAAGAGAAACGTATTTGAAGACCATTTGCTAAAGAGATGCAGATCCAGGTAATATGACTTCTTGGCTAGCTGCAAAACCTGTGTCAAAATAGTCTGAAATAACAGTAAAACGGGAAGTAGTCTATCTCCTCTTTAAATTCCTGAAGAGGAAAGGTTATGGGGTCAGATGAGGTGAACTTAGAATCGTTGTTCTCACCTCCACAAACTCTACCTATAAACGCAGAGTAAAAAGGTCAGTGTAGTCCAGCGCCTTACAATGAAGGTCTGGGAGCTGGTCAGAAAATATAAACTAACGTAAATACAGTCAATTCCTGGCGAAACTTTGAGATGAGCTCAAAAAATGGCAGCGTCTTTTAAATATATTTTGCTACAATGTGATCGCTAATAAAGTTTTAAAAGAACTCTGTATATATTAGTTCGATGGACCCTTCACTGTGTAGCAACAGCCACGGAATGAACCCAGAATAAGTTGTGCAAGATGTGAAGAAAAACTACAAAGGTGTACACAAGCTTTTAGTATTAGACAACATTACACAGTCGTGTTGTGCTTCTCCTGGCAACAGCAGGGCTCTGGTGGCCTGGTGGTTAACGCTCTCGCTTCACGCGGTGAGGGCCTGGGTTCGATTCCCAGCCAGAGTAGAAACATTGGACGTGTTTCTTTCCACCTGTTGTCTATGTTCCCCATCAGTAAAATGGGTACCTGGGTGTTAGTCGACTGGTGTGGGTCGCATCCTGGGACACTGACCTAAGGAGGCCTGGTCACAGACCGGGCCGCGGGGGCGTTGACCCCCGGAACTCTCTCCAGGTAAACTCCAGGTAAACAGCTGTGTATGCGCTGGACACTGTTGGTACCTTTATGTCATCGTGGCCTCCTGACAAAGCTAAACATTTTCACCTGACAGACTACCTAAAAGGTCAGTTTCCAAGGGTTACTCTTGTTCATCAGTGTCAGAGTACCACAAGAGTGTGCGACTGATCTCCTGATAGATAACGTTCTTCAACAACCTACTTCACCTCGTCACCGAGGCTCATGCCTATACAGATGACTAGTTTAATATTAACACATATTACTTAACTAAAGCAGGAGATGCTTACTACTCAGAGATACAAAAGTTACCTGTGAATGTATCTTTCACGAATAATCAATGGCAGTAGCAACTGCTACTTTATAGGGATGATATTCTGAGAGCAAAATATGACTCTGCAGCCAAACTGTGCACGACAGGGAAGAAATTGAAGGTATCAATAAGGGTATACTAATTGTTATCATTATAACCGTATTTTTAAAAGGGGTGGAGGGGTAAGCCAGCGAAAGACTTCGGTCAGATGACCAAAAGCTCGAGCTACGGATCATCATAAGAATAAGACCAGAGTCAGGAAACACTTGTCCTGTTTCCTGACAAACTTTATCTAACCTAGACTTAAAGGATTAAGCCGTATTATGTATTTGCTTGACAAAGAGAACAACAAAAAGCTTCACTATGGATGAGCACATCATTGCCTTCAACACATTCTTGGATGGCCTACCCCTTCTCATTCTCGTCTGACTTTTACCAAGCGTAGGAAAATAAACGTCTACGGTGGGGATGCCCGGGTGTTGTGCGTGTGTCATTTCATCCTGTCGGTATTATATACAATTCTTGTACTACTACTACTACTACTACTACTACTACCACTACTACTACCTCCACCTCTTCCTGCCTATATATAGCCGTCCTGCTCCTCCTCTGTTAGTGTGACTTTGTCAATGGTCCAAGTCGGACCGAAACGTCGTCGTAAGCTTCTGTCTTTTATGTGCGGGTTATTTGTGTATCGTTCCAGTCACGGTATTGTGCCTTTTTGTTATTTATTTGTAGGAAAATAAATTAAGAGCTGACATTTCAGCAGAGGCTTTAACCTGAGGGATGTCACTGACCTTGTAGCTACTTGACACCCGAAGGGTGCTTTCGCGGTCAACATCTCAACCACAAAAGCACAAATCAGGACTCCTGGTAGAGCAAGGCGTAATCAACTACGCTGTTACCGTTGGCCGCACGCAGTTCACCGTACGAACCAAGTCCAGGACAATCAGTACGTGGACAGTCAGAAGAAAGCGACAGTATCACTAACAATTATTTACACAAAGGAGATGTACACTGCCCTAAGTTATATCAATCATCATATTATAGCTGAATCTGCCTAAGGCAAGCAATAGCAGGTTACCTGTTTCACAGAGAGAAAAAAATGACTGGGTGAATTGCCTCAAGGAAAGTACACATCAATGATTACTTCATCTAGCTTCCAAAATACATGCAGAAACTAATTTTGTATATTCACGGAGAAATTTCAATTTCATATATATATATATATATATATATATATATATATATATATATATATATATATATATATATATATATATATATATATATAAGGATATAGGGAGGTACCACCTCTAGAACTGTCATAGGGACCCTCATCCTCAGAGAAAAGAATAAACTTGCTTCAGGGAAAACTCAAGGTTTTCCATGAAGCTGTTTGAGAATTTTCTCCTACCACCCCTACATTTCAAGTATGTTTTATTTAAAGACAAAATACATTGGCCAAACATTCACAAAAATACAACAGAAAGTAAAACAACATAGGTGACTCAGAGCTACATCTCGAATACTTCGTCCAGCTCCCCTGCGGTGGGCCACGTGCCCAGAATGCTGCAAGCATTTCCTCTCTGGATCGCAACACTAAGTCTCTGAAAGAGGAAGCTGCTCGCCCTGTGGTCCTTGGTTTCTATGATGAGCTTTTCACCCAGCTCTTTGAGGAACTTTAGAGCACACTTGCCCCATGCTCCAAGGGTCTCCGACCCTATTGGGATGAAGTTATAGCAAGGGGGAAGGTCTTCATATTTTCGGATCTTCTGGGTCTCCCTGTGGCTGGCAACTCCACCCCCTTCCACTACGGAGTATGGCAAGTAGGTGTCTGCCAATGTGGCAGCACAGGTGTAGTCCCAGGCAATCTGCTTTCCATCCTTCCAGGGTAGCATAGTGGCTCCATCAGGATGCTTTTGACTTCCATCAGACCTCTGTACTTGGGGTTCCCGTTGAGCTGGGCAACGGGCTGTGGCGAGGCTTCTCTTTATGTCATTGACCTCCTCATGTCTGGCATACTTCCCTTCTGCTGTGTGACACACAAGACCATGAAGTCCGAATTGATCAGCTGTCGCCCTGCCGCAAATACACCTGTGTTCGGTGAGGATGGGGGCGGCTAGGCGAAGAGCAACACCAATCCGAATGGCCTGTGGGTCGAGACGGGTGCCCAGGGAGGAATTGGAAACAGCTAACAGGAAATCTCCTGAGTGTGGTGCCTTCACTGCCAGGAGACGAGCTTTGTCCTTTCCTGAAGCATTGGAGAGCATTGTGTTGGCGATTTTTTCCATGATCGGTTTGTCCCAGTGGGACTGTTTGGGAGGAGCTGGTCTACTGGAGGAGTCTGTAAGGGTGTCCCACCGAATCGCTACTTCAGTAAACCTGGGGTTTTGAGCTCCTACCACGTCTCTCAAGCGTTCGGGTACTCTCTTCTTGACTAATGCACTGGAAGCCAAACACGAAGACAGAAAAGCAGGTAAAGCAACATGCGTTGCTTTACGCACCCCTATACCTCCCAGTCGTACTGGGAGGGTTGCCTGATCCCATTGCTCATCCTCTAGTGCCTCTAGTGACAGGTTCAGTGCCTTCTTAAAAGTTGATCTCAGGTGTGCGTCATATTCATCGAGTGTTGGGTTGCCAAAAGAGGGTGCACACCTCAAGGAGTGAGTCTTGGCATAGTAAGACACCTTGTGAGGAGATACAGAGCATCATGGGCATCAAGATCGCTTATTCTCTCCTCCATTCTCATCAGGTCATTCAATTTGTCCCTGAGCAGGCGAAATATACACAAACACTGATCTCTGGCCGAAAGAGACTCGAACCTACGAACCTTGGAACAAGGTACACAGTGCTATACCATTTTCACCACACTGGACAATACCTTGGCGCCTAGCACAATGCTAGACGTTGATCCAAGGCAGCCAGCTTTCAGGGAGTAGGCTTACAGCTTTTCATATCATATATATATATATATATATATATATATATATATATATATATATATATATATATATATATGTATGTATGTAGGTAGTAGGTTGGTATACAGCAACCACCCAGGGAGGTACTACCGTCCTGCCAAGTGAGTGTAAAACGAAAGCCTGTAATTGTTTTACATGATGGTAGGATTGCTGGTGTCTTTTGTCTGTCTCATACATATGCAAGATTACAGGCATGTCTTGCTACTTCTACTTACACTTAGGTCACACTACACATACATGTACACGCATATATATACACACCCCTCTGGGTTTTCTTCTATTTTCTTTCTAGTTCTTGTTTATTTCCTCTTATCTCCATGGGAAAGTGGAACGGAATTCTTCCTCCGTAAGCCATGCGTGTTGTAAGAGGCAACTAAAATGCCGGGAGCAAGGGGCTAGTAACCCCTTCTCCTGTATATATTACTAAATGTAAAAGGAGAAACTTTCGTTTTTCCTTTTGGGCCACCCCGCCTCGGTGGGATGCAGCCGATGTGTTGAAAGAAAGATATAAATATAAATATATATATATATATATATATATATATATATATATATATATATATATATATATTTATATAATATATATATATATATATATATATTTATATAATATATATATATGTCGTGCCGAATAGGCAGAACTTGCGATCTTGGCTTAAATAGCAACGCTCATCTTGCCATATAGGACAAGCGAAAATTTGTGTATGCAATAATTTCGCCAAAATCATTCTGAACCTAACGAAAAAAATATATTTGATTGTGTTTGTTTAGTATTAAATTACTGTAAACAAATCTAAAATATATTTAGTTGGGTTAGGCTAAAATAAATTGCTCTTGTTATAATAAGGTTAGGTAAGTTTTCTAAGTTCCTTTTGGTGCAAAATTATAAATTTTTACATCAACATTAATGAAAAAAATATATCTTTAAACGTATAAGAGAAAATTTTGGAAAGGACTTAATTTTAAATGAGTTCTTGCTAATTGACCAGTTTTACATATTCGGCACGACATATATATACATATCGCGTCGAATAGGCAAAACTTGCGATTTTGGCTTAAATAGCAACGCTCTTCTTGCCGAATAAGACAAGCTAATATTTGTTTATGCAATAATTTCGCCAAAATCATTCTGAACCTAACGAAAAAATATGTTTCATTGTGTTTATTATTAAATTATTGTAAACTTTTCTAAAATATATTTAGTTTTCTAAGGTTCTTTTGGTACAAATTTATTAATTTTTATATTAACACGAATGAAAAAATATATCTTTAAACGTGTAAGAGAAAATTTTAGAAATGACTTCATTTTAAATTAGTTCTTGCTAATTGACCAGTTTTACCTATTCGGCACGACACACACACATACATTATATATATATATATATATATATATATATATATATATATATATATATATATATATATATATATATATATATAATATAGGGAGGTACCACCTCTAGAACTGTCATAGGGACCCTCATCCTCAGAGAAAAGAACAAACTTGCTTCAGGGAAAACTCAAGGTTCTCCCTGAAGCTGTTTGAGAATTTTCTCCTACCACCCCCTATATTTTATACATATATATATATATATATATATATATATATATATATATATATATATATATATATATATATATATATATATATATCGTGCCGAATAGGCAGAACTTGCGATCTTGGCTTAAATAGCAACGCTCATCTTGCCATATAAGACAAGCGAAAATTTGTGTATGCAATAATTTCACCAAAATCATTCTGAACTTAACGAAAAAAATATATTTCACTGCGTTTGTTTAGTATTAAATTATTGTAAACAAATCTAAAATATATTCAGTTGGGTTAGGGTAAAATAAGTAGTTCTTGTTATAATAAGGTTAGGTAAGTTTTCTAAGATTCTTTTGGTGCAAAATTAAAATTTTTTACATTAACATTAATGAAAAAAATATATCTTTAAACGTATAAAAGAAAATTTCAGAAAATTCTTAATTTTAAATGAGTTCTTGCTAATTGACCAGTTTTACATATTCGGCACGACATATATATATATAATATATATATATATATATATATATATATATATATATATATATATATATATATATATATATATATATATATATATATATATATATATGAGAGAGAGAGAGACAGAGAGAGAGAGAGAGACAGACAGACAGGGGTGAAATTATTTACAAACATTATCTCTCAGTCCACAGCAGGATTTGTACCTAAATACACTGCATCTAGGTACCTGGAACCTTCTCCACTCGGCCAGGCTGCCATTATTATTATTATTATTATTATTATTATTATTATTACTGGGATCTGGCCGAGTGGAGAAGGTACTACGTACTTTGATGCACTGTAGGTTCAAATCCTACACACACTGCATCAAAGTACATGCATATACTATATATAAACATCGGCCGTTTCCCACCGAGGCAGGGTGACCCGAAAAAGAAGACACCCTTTCATTATCACTCACTCCATCACTGTCATGCCAGAAGAGTGCCCACACTAAGATTCAACAACTGCAATATATTCCCACCGTATGGATAGTTACTGTGACAACTTTTACAGGTCGGTAAACGAAAAATTCAGAATTGCACTTACAAATTAAAAATAAAAAGCGGTAACTCATTTCTGTAATGCAAACGTGAGTGCTTCCAGGGAGGGGATTATTATAATCACGGAGGAGCGCTAAACCCGGAGGATTACACAGCGCATGTGGGGAGGATGGAAGGTATTCAGGCTTAATTCAGGGAACCGGAGCACAGATCCAATGCCCTAGATCAAGAGCCCCTCACCAGCTTCAAGGAACCATCCTTGAGAGGATCGAGCTAGGGGAAAGAAAGGAAAAGGGGTTCAATGGCCCTTTAGAATAAGGTCAGGTTTTTCCTCGGCGCCTTATTTTAGGACAGCATTTACGATGCTGTTAATTGTAATACGTTTAGCACTAGTTGTAATTGTTAGATCTAAGTTTAACGTAATTAATAAGAATGAATGTTAGCATTACTGACATGCTATTAGTAAGATATTAAATATCCACCTTAAGACACCTTCTGTCATTGTTCATCTAGCAGTAAGTAGGTACCTGGGTGTTAGCCGACTGATTTAGGTCGCATCCTGGGGACAAAATAAAACTAAGGTGCGGGAAATGCTCTGCGGGAAATACTCTGCTCTGTATAAGCTGCATTATGCACTTGTATAAATAAAGATATTAGTGTTAATATTATGGACGCTAGTCGGTAACCATGTCACAGACCGGGGACTGCGCATGCAAAACAAGTCAGTACGGCAGCTGACGCATGAACCCAGGCCTGGTATACCTGAGCTCAATGTCTCACACTTGAGACGCGGTAAATTATAATTATATGGCCTGATTTCAACATAAGTGACTTGAGAGAGAGTTCATCTCACTCGACAGTATAAAATGTGACTGCGGGAATATGTCGGAATCATGGCCTGTGGGAAATCAACCAGAGGCAATACAATTGAGTCTCGGGCATTAAGAAGGTCTAGCTCCAGCGGACGCGCTAGGTGGGCCGGAAAAACGAACCTCTCGTAAAGACAGCCCGTTCGTATCAATTCGAGTCATTAGGCACGCAGATTCGGACTTAATTACAGTTTGAACATTAAAATGGTATAAAATGGCATAAAATACAATTATAAACAGTTCTTCTCCCTCCGTGGTGTCTGCATGCGCCGGCAGTGATTCAATTCTGCAGATTATCAGAGCTGACAGAGCCCAGTCCCCAGCTCAGAAAACAGCTGAGATGGAGTAACCTCAGTCGCTTATGAGGCACACTAGCTGAACTGTCCGGAACAGTGCTTGAGCAGCATATGCTGCAACAGTGAAGAATCAATTCTCCTTCAGGAGCCAGAGACGGGTCATCTCAAGATTAAGACCCGTGCCAGGACCCTGGTCTTGGCGAACATTATACATACATACATACCCTATGCTGTACATTCTACAAGATTGATGGACTGAACACATTGACTCCAGGCTGAGGGACTGATTACCTCAAACTCCTCCTCTCCTTACGCCATTCTACTTTGTATTGGACTGATGAAGCCACTGTGTGGCGAAACGTTTCCTGAATAAAGATTCCCATACATTGCATAAGTGTCTCAATCTTCAACTTCTCGGTTTTTCAAACCATTCATCACACTTTGTTGTTGCTGGTTTAAGACAATGCAACCGTTCAAAACTTTATAAAAAAAATACAGTCCAAGAACATGCAATCCATCGATCCCTTTCTCTCTCTTACCTCACTTTTGTTATCCAGTGTTGTAACTCAAGCAGGTTTGTGAGACAAGATTTACCGTCTCCAACGCCATGTTGTTGTTTGTGAACCTGCTTCTTTCCAGCTGCTGCACCACTTCTGATTACCCTCTCCATAACCCAGTAGCTTAGTATTATCTATCTGTCCACTTAAATGTCTATTATTTCGTAGGGGAAGAGGGAATTAATATCTATGACGTAGACATGCCAGCCACCGACTATTTCAAGTCCACTATATCTCGAGATGATGATATATTTTTATCATTTCTCACTTTTTCTTCCTTCTCATAATGGAAGGCAGAGGAATTAGACAGTTAAGCCACATAAACGTCAAACTGAACATACAGTTACAACCACAGGAGATAAACATGATGACATTAAGAATACTGAATGATAAGGGAAAACAGAAAATACCGAAGAAGAATTAATAGGGTAGAGAGGGAGAGGTTGTAATGATGTTGGTAGAATTACCGACAATATGTAAAGTAAAAGGACACAAGTGCAACTAATGTGACATTTTATTGTGGCAACGGCTTGACAAAGCTCCCGGAAAGCGAAACGTTGCCACAATAAAAATGTCACATTAGTTGCACTTGTGTCCTTTTACTTTACAGAGGGAGAGGTTGTTCAAGAATCGGGAAACGGACACTTAAGGACACATTTGGAAGTTAAAAGCCCAGTTGGGATGTCAAAATATTTTTTTCGCTCTCCAGGAGCTTCGTCAAGCCGTTACAAGCAGTACATGGACACAGAGGGTATATAGAGGCTCAGAGTGAGGTGCAATATTAGTGGTAGTAGTAGTGACATAAGCTGTAGTAGTAGTAGTAATACAATATGGTAGAGCAATTAACTCGTACATGAGTAAAAGGATATAAAAGCTATTATTTGGGTAACATAAAATAGTTAGACAAATACAGTGTTCACTCTCTGTAATGTGCTTTGTGTAGTATAACAGGAGAGACTATGTGATGGCAGGGTGTACTGTTTTCAGGAGGACGAGGTAGGCAACGATAACTGTGGTGAGTTGGAGAGGTGGCATCTACGTTGAGATATGCGGTTTTTTGCTTGTCCTACTGCTACAAGACCACCACGACTGAGCCTCTCTGTTCCTGTTCTCAAGTCTGTCCCACGATCGCATTAGCTGCTGGGTCAAGCCCTGGCTCTATTTCTTCGACTAAGAACATTCCTCTCCAGCACTATTCTTCGTCTGTCCCGTCTTCCCCGCTCATCCCATTGGGATCTTACTTGCACTTGTTCGTTCGTTCGTTCGTTTTCAGGAGGATTCTTGCTCTTCCATATTGTATTATTTTTGTTACTACTTCTACTACTACCACTAGTGAACATCGAAATGGTACCTCACTAGTATTGCACCTCACTCAGAGCCTTTATATACCCTCTGTGTCCATGTATTGTTTGTAATGGCTTGATAAAGCTCCTGGAGAGCGAAACGTTGCCACAATAAATGTCACATTAGTTGCACTTGTGTCCTTTTACTTTACATAAATCTTGTCGCAGCCTCCCCAGGGTATAGTGTAAACCCCTGCATTGACTGGTTCATGGTGCTTTGATTTTGTCCTGGTCAGATCCTTTATTGAAGTGCTGGAAGCGATGGCGACTCTGGTGTTAGCTTGTGAAAGTACTTTAGAAACGTTCAGTGCAACTACCTCTAGTACTGCACCTCACTCTGAGCCTATATATACCCTCTGTGCCCATGTACTGTTTGTTTGCCTTCGCTGCTGTGTTAAGCCCTGGCTCTATTTCTACGACTAAGAACACTCCTCTCCAGCACTATTCTTCGTCTGTCCCGTCTTCCCTGCTCATCCCATTTGGGATCTTACCTGAACTTTCGTTCGTTCGTTTTGTACTGTTTGTAACGGCTTGACAAAGCTCCTGGAGAGCGAAACGTTGCCACAATAAAATGTCACATTAGTTGCACTTGTGTCCTTTTACTTTACATATTGTCGGTAATTCTACCAACATTATTACACAGAGGGTATATATAGGCTTAGAGTGAGGTGCAATACTAGTGGTAGTAGTAGTAGTAGTGATATAAGTTGTAGTAGTAGTAGTAGTAGTAGTAGTAATACAAGATGATAGAACAACTAACTTGCACATGAGTAAAAGGATATAAAAGCTATTACTTGGGTAACATAAAAATAGGTTAGACAAATATTTCTAGGATAGAGAAGGCTTGTTTCAATGTTCATTCTCTGTAATGTGCTTTGTGTAGTATTAACAGGAGAGACTATGTGATGGCAGGGTGTACTGTTTTCAGGAGGATTCTTGCTAAGACTTCAGAGATGGTGAAGCTGCCTTTGTTTTGTTTAGTTGTATTACAAACAGCGATTAGTGCTGACTCGAGGCACTTGCGTCTGCGGAAATTAGTTTCTTTGATCACTAACTGGGCGTTCCTGAATTTATCAGGGACACTACTACTACCACCACTAGTATTGCACCTCACTCTGAACCTATATATACCCTCTGTGTCCATGTACTGTTTGTAACGGCTTGACAAAGCTCCTGGAGAGCGAAACGTTGCCACAATAAAAATGTCACATTAGTTGCACTTGCGTCCTTTTACTTTACATATCGTCGGTAATTCTACCAACATTATTATAGAATCAGGATTGTGAATCCTTTATTGGCCAGTTGGGGATTCAGGCCCAGGAGCTGAGACTGGACCTCTGCAACTACAAATAGGGAGTACTTGTGTACACGCACACATACGTCATGTCCGTGTACGCCAGGCCCATACTGAAGTATGCAGCACCAGTTTGGAACCAACACCTGGTCAAGCACGTCAAGAAATTAAAGAACTGCAAAAGGTTTGCAACAAGACTAGCCCCGAAGCTAAGGGGCATGTCCTAGGAGGAGAAGTTGTCGTTCTGACAACACTAGAGGACAGGAGGTATAGGGATGAACTTAATAACGACATATAAAATACTGAGAGGAATTGATAAAGTGAATAGTGACAGGATGTTTCTGAGATGGGACACAGCAACAAGGGGTCAGAACTGGAAGCTGAAGACTCAGATGAGTCAGGAAGTGGAATAGTCTGGAGAGTGATGTAGTGGAGGCAGGATCCATACATAGCTTTAAGAGGTACGATAAAACTCAGGGTGCTGAGAGAGAGTGGACTTAATGGCGACCAGTGAAGAGGCAAGACCACGAGTACAATCAGGCGAGTACACACACAATCATTTCTGCATCTTCAGAAAATATAAACAAACCCTGATATATATTAAAAACATATTTCATCTAAATTTATATAACTAATGTTATTTTTGTACTCTGGGATATAGGAAACCACTGGTTTGGCAGTAGAGTTGTGGATGAGTGGAACAAACTCCCGAGTACAGTTATAGAGGCTAAAACGTTGTGTAGTTTTAAAAATAGGTTGGATAAATACATGAGTGGGTGTGGTGGGTGTGAGTTGGACCTGACTAGCTTGTGCTACTAGGTCGGATGCCATGCTCCTCCCTTAAGTGACGTGACTGACCTGACTAGGTCAGGCATTGGCTTAAGCCGGTGGGAGAATTGGACCTGCCTCGCATAGGCCAGTAGGCCCGCTGGAAGTGAACCTCACCTCATGGCTGCAATTGTCCCATATTGTTTCATATCATGGAACAATGCTCTTCTCCAGACTGAGGGACTGACCACCTCATAACTTTAAGGGTGATGGACTGATTACATCGTCTTCAAGTATCTTCTGCTTCTATCAACTTTTCTGTACTCGACTGAAGAAGCCTACTGTGTAGGCGAAACGTTTCGAAATAAAGATACCTAACTGTTGCATATGTGTCTTACCTAACAACAATTGTTCCTTCGCTGGCTCTCTCTGACTGGACATTACCGTGGAAAGACAAGTCTTCCCTTTGTCCGCGAAATTCTGTTCTCTGCTCTTGCCATGTGCAGTCAGTTTTGTGGTAATGATCTTATTGGTGAGCGAGTCTTACTTCTTGTACTATGTGGAACTATGTTTCCAGAGACTTATTCAGCCTTAGTTATTTTTTGTCACTTAGTGGTTGTGTGCCATGAGACACTCAATATAATTCAAGTCCTGAGTCTAATTCTTAATAATATAATATCTTAATTTACTACAAGTAAATGAATATGGTATTACAGACCATAGCTGACATCAGTGGCATACTACTATTGGTACACTAAGAGAAAACACCATAAGTGTCCGGGGCCCAAAACTGTTCAACAGCCTCCCATCAAGCATTAGGGGAATTGCCAATAAACCCCTGGCTGCCTTCAAGAGAGAGCTGGACAGATACCTAAAGTCTGCCGGATCAGCCGGGCTGTGGCTCGTACGTTGGACTGCGTGCGGCCAGCAGTAACAGCCTAGTTGATCAGGCCCTGATCCATCGGGAGGCCTGGTCGTGGACCGGGCCGCGGGGGCGTTGATCCCCGGAATAACCTCCAGGTATATGTAGCCGCTTGTTATGCAGAGCATTTCCAGCAAATTAGGTCAGTTTTGTCCCAGGATGCGACCCACACCAGTCGACTAACACCCAGGTACCCATTTTACTGATGGGTGAACGTTAAACAACCGGTGTAAAGAAACACGGCAAATGTTTCTACCCCTCACTGGGAATCGAACCTGGACCCTCGCCGTGAGAAGCGAGAGCTTTAGCCACCAGGCCACTGCGCACTGTGGTAGCCGGGGTCTAAAAGTTGCTGAATTCATGATTCAGCAATTTCTAAGTTATTTTTACCTTGTGTGGAGGACATGTCGATTATCCCTCGTTAAGTCGTTTTTGTCTCTCTGTTCGTTGCCTGATGCAGTGCTGCTCATGGCTGCTTTGTATATATTGTTGTTTACTAAACTGGTTACTGCATTATTCGAAGTGTATTTACTGCCTCTCTGCCAGAGGTTAGCTTATTTAGGGGATTTTTTTTTTTTTGACATCTACTTTCTATGCTGAGTCCGCCGCACACTAGTATTTTCAGAGTATGATTTAGTACAGTAACGTACCAATTGATATAATTTATTACTGCAAGTACAATATTGTATAAAATATAAGTAATGTGTGTAAGAGAACAGTTTAAGCTGACGTACAGACACATAAAATACGTATACATAAATAACAGTTACATATATTATTAAAGATTAGCCGGTATTCTCCCGGCCCGGGCCTTTTCCAAGTGGTGGCCCGGCCTTGGCTCCCTCTTTAGGGAGTGTCTGAGACCTAAGTCTCCCATGGGAGGAGGCACAAGTACCTCCTCATCTTTGGGACCAACTGTCCCCAGGCCTAGCCACAACCTAGGCCTCTCTGGTCTGTCATCCCCGCCTCATGGGGGCAAATGGGAATGACAGTCTTATGAGCTAAAGGCTCGGGCTCAGGCACCTACCCTACCCTAGAAGGGTTAGGCATGGTGTCGATGAACAGTTACAGATGCTATTCACTTACTGGTGTGTAGGAAACTAATAATTCCAACACCATTAATTTTGAATGTAAATATTGTTAAACCCAGACATAATTTTTATTGGTTCATTAAAGCTCTTAAACTTGTTTATAGCCAGTATTTGTGTTTTCATTTATATACTTATTAAAGCCCTGCCTAATAAGAGCGCTCTTCAGATATAAATGGTCATCATGAGTTGAAGGGCACGTATCAATAAATATATTACTAGCCAGGAATAGGCTAAATGATAGAAGGGTATCACTAGGTTGACGTTCTAATATTCTCTGGTAGATGACGTTGGTAACAGACATCATAACATTTGCGAAACACACACTCATCTTGGGAAGAAATGGTTTCATAAATGAGAACCAGCATGGCTTCAGAGATGGTAAGTATTGTCTTACAAACCTGTTGGAGTTACATGACAAAGTTACAGAAGTGAGACAGGGGAGAGTGGGTGGACTGCATTCTCTTGAATTACAAGGCATTAGACACTACCCTCAAGAAACTGGGGCACAAACTCTAGTTGCAGGAAGGAAAAACAAGGCAAGTACTCCAGTGGATCAAAGAATACCTTAGGGGGCAAGAGATAAAGAGTTATTATCTAAAGAAAGACACCAGCATGAGGTAGATTAACAAGGTTCCGCAAGGATTAGTACTATGTCTGGCATATATGAATAACATACCATACGGGACTGAGTCACATGTATCCATGTTTGCTGATGATGTAAAAGTAATGAGAATAAAACGCGAAGAGGGCAATGAATCTGGACAAAGTGGAAGATTGGTCAGAGAATTAGCTGACTGAATTCAACCCCCCAGCAGCAAATGCAAAGTTTTGAAGGTTGGGGAATTGTCAAGAGCACCGGACACAGAGAATAGACTCTGGGGACAGATGCTGCAGATCTCACTCAAAGAAAAAGGCCAAGGGGTGAGCACAGTGCCAAGCATATTGCCAGAGGCACACATGAACTAAATAACTTCCGCAGCCAATGCTCATTTGGCAAATTGATGACAAGATTTCAAGAAACTCGGCGACCTGTCATTTATGGCAACAGCATCAGCATGGAATCTAGGCCTAAAAATACATTACACAAATAACCCGCACATAGGAGAAAGAAACTAATGACGACGTTTAGGTCCGACTTGGACCATTAATGGCCCAAGTCGGACCGAAACATCGTCATACGTTTCTATCTCTTATGTGCGGGTTATTTGTGTATTATTCCAGTCACGGTATTGTGCTTTTTGTTTAAATACATGTTAAGAAACAAGGCTAGTTCCAAAACTAAGAGGTATGGGTTATAAACGGCTAAAGGAACAGAATCTGCTGATATCAGAGGACATAAGATCCAGAGGAGCCATGATAACAACATACAATTTGTTTTGAGGAACTGACAGAGTAAAAAGGGATGTACTGTTTGAAAGGCGAGAAACAGGTACACGGGGTCAAGGTTGGAAGTCTAAACACAGATGAGTCATAATGATATCATGAATTATTTCTTCAACGTCAGGGGAGTCACGAAATGTAATGGAGGCAGGATCTTTGCACTGTTTAAGAGCAAGTACGACAGGGTTAGGAGGAAGTGAACCTGGCAAGATGCAAGCCGAGAGGTGGGGTCAATAGCTAAGACTCAACCCTTGTAAACAACAAAGCCTTCTTTAACAGACCGAAGCGAAAGTGCCCACGCATCAGCGATACAAAATATAAGAGGAGGTAAATGTTGGAAAATTATCAATTTCCTGTCTAGCTTTCTCTCAGCAACTGTCTCCTCCCATCCTTACAATGTGTAAATTCATCAATTATCTCTCTAAGGGGCGCGTGGAACACGGATATATTTATCAGAGATTTATAGGTGATGTCTGATAATATTGCCAAAGATATGTTGCTGGTCTTACAAATTATTATCTGGTACACCTTGGAATAATGACTCATTATGGAAGTTGGAGGTCTGCATTTAATTAACCCCGTGGCAGTGACTGGGTGCTTCTGGGGGCTATAATGATAGATGATAAATTGAACATTAAAATGGTATAAAATACCGACAGATTGTTAGGTAAAACACATATGCAACAGTTAGGTATCTTTATTTCGAAACGTTTCGCCTACACAGTAGGCTTCTTCAGTCGAGTACAGAAAAGTTGATAGAAGCAGAAGATACTTGAAGACGATGTAATCAGTCCATCACCCTTAAAGTTTTGAGGTGGTCAGTCCCTCAGTCTGGAGAAGAGCATTGTTCCGTTGTCTGAAACAATATGAAGTTGAAGTGACAGGATGGAGCCTTAATTTGCATATGTGTCTTACCTAACAACAGATGATAAATTAGACCCATGTTCAACATTTGGGTATCATTATTGAAGAAGCGTTGCAACACACAGTGGCTTCATCAGTCCTATACAAAGAAGAATGGTGAAGATCAGAAAGAGTTTGAGGTAATCGGTCCCTGAGTCTGGAATCGATGTAATCAGTCCATCAATCTTGATGGACTGACCACATCGACTCAAGGTTGAGGGACTGATTACCTCATTCTCCTCCTATTCTTCAAGATTCTCCTTTGTATGGACTGATGAAGCCACTGTGTGGCGAAACGTTTCCTCAATAAAGATACCCAAGAGTTGCACATGTGTCTAATTTATCAATCTTGAAGAGACTGATAGACTGATTTACCTCAAACCCCTCCTGCTCTTCACCATTCTTCTTTGATGAAAACTGAGACACATGTGCAACATCTGGGTATCTTTATTGTAGACGTTTCGCCATCCAGTGGCTTTATCAATACAAATTCTAAGACATAATTTGAAGACAGTAGAACTAAATATATAAGATGAGGTAATCAGTCCCTCAGCCTTGGAGTTGGTGAGAAAAACACCGTAGTCGTGAAGATTCTGGAGCAGAGGCAAGAAGACTGTATTGATAAAGCCACTGGATGGCGAAACGTCTACAATAAAGATACCCAGATGTTGCACATGTGTCTCAGTTTTCATCTTGTCGGTACTGTATACCATTCTTGTACAACTTGTCAGACACTGCAACATCATGGAATCAGGTAAAAAAAAAACTCATGCAGAGACTAAACAAACCAAGTCAATATTAAAATCAACACGGGTATCACACGTGGAAATATAAACACAAATGCAGTATAATGTGATCCTTTATTGACAACGTTTCACCCACACAGTGGGCTTTTTCAAGTCACACACGGATCTACCTGGGATTGGAAGGTACGAGAGTATTTATAGGCATGTTCAGAATGTTGAGGTCAGGTGGAGAATGCTGCATCTGATGATCTACCGGGCGGGGTTATAGAGTCTTGGGTAGCTTGGCAGGGGTATTGGACAAGTTGTGAGTAGACCTTCTGCAGTGTTCTGTCAATAAAGGATCACATTATACTGCATTTGTGTTTATATTTCCATTGTGTCGGTATTTTACACCATTTATTTCCAACGGGTATCACACGTGGTACGATCAACGTTTCTATAACCCTTTGGATAAAATCTGTTCTTTACGGTTCTCCTGGCAAGATCCTGACTTGTCAAGACAACCCATAGACACGAACATCAAAGAGCCGCCCCCTTCCTCATTCACCTGGGCGCTGAAAAGGGCCCGTAGCAGCCATTCACTTACCTACAGAGGTCCTGAGGGACAAGGGGTTGAGAAGGTAAGAGTGGGGAGGGGTTGACAAGGTAAGAGTGGGGAGGGGTTGACAAGGTAAGAGTGGGGAGGGGTTGACAAGGTAAGAGTGGGGAGGGGTTGACAAGGTAAGAGTGGAGAGGGGTTGACAAGGTAAGAGTGGGGAGGGGTTGACAAGGTGGGGAGGGGTTGACAAGGTAAGAGTGGGGAAGGGTTGACAAGGTAAGAGTGGGGAGGGATTGACAAGGCAAGGGTAGGGAGGGGTTGAGAAGAGAGTGGGGAGGGGTTGAGAAGGTTAGAATGGGAAGGGGTTGAGAAAGTAAGAGTAAAGAAAGAGGTGGGAGGGGACAAAGATTTATTTTTGACACATAATTGGATACATCAGTAGTGTGCCGCCACTAGTTACACAATGGTAAAAGCTGTTTTCCCTGTCGTAGTGTATCATCCATCAAGGAAGAGCCGGTGGGAGGAGAATAAGTAGATAGGGAAGGAAAGAGTGGAGGGGGAAAATATGGAAGGAGGAACGACAGAAAGGAAAGGGGAGGGGGTGAAGATATAGAAGGGAGGAAGGAAGGGAAAATTAAGGGCGAGAAGAAGGGAGTGGGTAGGGGAAGGGAGGGAGGGAGGGAAGGTGACTGGGTAAAACCAGGAGATCAGAGGAACGTCACTAGGAAGAGGATGCAACAAGGCAGAGAAGGGAGCTGAAGGAAAGGAAGGAATAGGAAGGAAAATGAAAAGAACGATGAAGGAAGAATAGGAAGGAAATGATGAGGTAAAATGGAGGGGAGGGAAACACAAAAGTGGAGAGAAGAGGTAAAAAAAAAAAACAGAGGAGGAAGCAGAAGGGACCACACTGAGCTCACATTAAGCCAGTAAAGCACCTAAATTACTGGGAACGCCTTCAAGTCTCGAACATGTACTCACTGGAGCAAAGGAGAGAGAGATACATGATAATATACATCTGGAAAGTACTCGAGGACCTTGTCCCAAATCTGCACACTGCCATAACAACATACTGGAGTGATAGATATGGGAGGAAGTGTAAAATAAACCCAGTGAGGAGCAGGGGTGCAGTGGGGACAATAAGGAAACACTGTATCAACATTCGGGGTCCCAGACTATTCAACATCTTACCAGAATATATCAGAAACGCGGCTGGAACAAGTATAGAAGCCTTCAAGAGGAAACTGGACAAGTATCTTCACCAGGTGCCAGATCAACCAAGCTGTGATGGATACGTGGGGCAGCGGGCCTCCAGCAGCAACAGCCTGGTTGAGTCATGATAAAGCCTTTGAGGGGACCTGAGCTAGAGTTCGTCATGGCCACGCTGCCGGGAGATTCATCTGTAAAAACTTGCATTTGTCGTCACGGTGGTGGCCTATGCTAACCTTCCTATGGTGTATAATACCTAGTTGGATGAATCTTGTAGCCATCTGGCCACCGCGAGTTCAATCCTCGCCCGTACCGTGGTTTGAAGATCATGCTTGCTTGCATGATCTAAATAATAATTTCAATGTGATTTGTAAGCTAGTCCCGCCTGATAAACAGAAAATTGGGTTAGAGTGCCATCTAACAATAAAAATACCAATTATAACATACCACAATACCAACAAATGACTAGCTTGTGCTGCTGAGTCTGGTGCAGTGCTCCATCCTTGAGTGGAGATGACCAGGCTGGGTGGGTCATTGGGATAATCCGGGGATGAAACATGGACCTGCTCCGCTTGGGTCAGTAGGCCTGTTGCAGTGTTCCTTCTTTCTTATGTTCTTATATATAACATAAGACAATAAAGAGTACTGACGTGCGAACACCGAACCAGGACCCACCGTGCGCAGTAAAAAAAAAAATCTATGTCAGATAATCACTGTTTAAGGCTCATTAAACAGTCACCCATTTGATAATAAAACAGCGGAAAAATTTTTATTAAAGGATGCGCTGCCCATACACAATTAACCCTGAACCAGCCCTGGCCATCACCATCTCTGCTCTTCTCTCTGCACTTTTATTGGACTTGCCTAGCATGGGCCAGTAGGCCTGCTGCAGTGCTCCTTATGTTCTTGCAATAACCATGTGTCACCTAGTGCAACATAACTGTAATGCTGTACACATTCACTGTTTAATAACGTCCTGCTCTCACATCATTTTCCTTGTGATTTTCTGTAAAATTTCTTCAGAGCTGTAGGTCGTATTTTCTTGCGTTGTTTTGCCTGCTAAAGTATTTGTATTTTTTCTGACGTTCTCTATAATATTCTTAGTAATATTTCTGACGTTCTCTATAATATTCTTAGTAATATTTCTGGCGTTCAGACTGGATAAGGTCGCCAGTGAACCTGGAAACCTGAAACTATTATTTTCTTAAGTCTCAATAACCAGCTAGTTTTCTTTGCGGTGATAAGATTCATTTTTGTAACTCAAGAAATCGTAATGACACGATTGCAAACAAACCATACCCCCGGCCGGGTTGAACCCGCGGTCATAGAGTCTCAAAACTCAAGCCCGTCGCGTTAGCCACTAGACCAGCTGTGCTAACTTTCCTATGGTGTAGAAATATACCTAGTTGGATGAATCTTATTGTGGCTACCTGGTCTAGTGGCTAACGCGACGGGCTGGAGTTTTGAGACTCTATGACCGCGGGTTCAATCCCGGCCGGGGGTATGATTCATTTTTGTTAACTCATACAGACCTTTCAAGATGTTTGAAGATACTTACTAACTACAATAAACTGTAATTGTGTACACTACTTTTAACGATTTAAGAATCCATTGGTGAATATCTGGTCGAAGCCTCCATGAAAGTGTGGGTTATTAATGAACATTTTTTTGTGGATTCCCAGAGTCATCAAACCATACCACGGGTGGGGTTAGAACCCGCGATCAGAGAGTCTCAAAACTCCAGACCGACGCGTTAGCCACTGGACCAGCTAGCCACAATAAGATTCATCCAACTAGGTATATTTCTACACCATAGGAAGGTTAGAATAGGCACCAATGTGACCACAAATGCAAGTTTTTACAGACGAATCTCCAGCTAGCATGGCCGTGACGAACTCTAGCTCAAGTCCCCAGTTTGCAATCGTATCATTACTATTTCGCGAGTCCCAGTCATCGCCCGCGTGGCCAGGTCCCAGACAAGCTCTCCGGTTGATGACCTGATCAGGCTGTTGGTGCTGGAAGCACGCAATCCATCGTGGGCAGCAGAGCTCGACTGATCGATATGGTGATATATCTGACCACCATCTCGCTTTCCTCCCACTGGGACCTCCTTTTTAAACCCGTCCTGTTGTGACACAGTTCTCTATTCACTTCGAAATGATTCAACAGATAAATGTTTTCAGATTCGTCGACTATGCTGTCATTTACTAAATAGTTTTAATCGTTCTCCTGTTTACCTTACTATGATATATTTTAGTGGCAAAACCAGTATTCACCATTCGTACTTTGTCACAGATGAGCACTAAGTTCAACTATACTTGTATTCCCCTATATTTTTAATTTACGTGCAGCCCTAAGTCTGCGTTGGTCATTCAGTGCAAGGACTGGTGTAGTCTCGGCCCTCCGTCCGTTAATAAATACACCCAACCAGACATGCACGTCATTCTGACCCTGTTCGACCTCGCTCTCGTTTTCCCAAGTCAAAAGTACAGACGCAACGGAATCTATAACTAATTGAAGTCAGATAGTTTATTTACGAAAGAGTAAGTAGACGAGTAATTTAAGTCTCTAGGACACAATGAGAAAATAGCACGTAACATACGAGACAAAACTTCATGGCTAACTGACTGGTAAACCAGGCTGTTAATATCAGCTGCCTGCATAGCTATCACAGCCTGCTTGATCTTAACTTGTTTCAGTTAACAGTGACCAACAGATGTAATATGAGCAAACAGGTCCTTGTGTGTAGGAATAATTTAAGAAGTACTGAAAAATAATTCGGAAGTGTTGGACTCAGTGAAAATAGTTATGTCTAAAATAAGTGAAGATGAGAGAAAGTGACCAACAATAGAGTAAAAGACAATGAAGAAGGTGACCAACAACAGAGCAGAATATACTGAAGAAAGTGAATAACAACAGAGTAGAAGACAATGAAGAAAATGTGAGAAGATGGAAGGAGAGTTCACAATCTTGTATGTCAACTGTGTCAGTGATAGACAAGTACTTTATTAGTGACACCACACTAGTGACACCACACTCACTAGTGACACCACACTAGTGACACCACACTCACTAGTGACACTACACTCACTAGTGACACTACACTAGTGACACTACACTAGTGACACCACACTAGTGACACCACACTAGTGACACCACACTAGTGACACCACACTAGTGACACCACACTCACTAGTGACACTACACTCACTAGTGACACCACACTCACTAGTGACACTACACTCACTAGTGACACTACACTCACTAGTGACACCACACTCACTAGTGACACCACACTCACTAGTGACACCACACTAGTGACACCACACTCACTAGTGACACCACACTCACTAGTGACACTACACTCACTAGTGACACTACACTAGTGACACTACACTAGTGACACCACACTAGTGACACCACACTAGTGACACTACACTAGTGACACTACACTAGTGACACCACACTAGTGACACCACACTAGTGACACCACACTAGTGACACCACACTCACTAGTGACACTACACTAGTGACACAACACTAGTGACACTACACTAGTGACACCACACTAGTGACACTACACTAGTGACACAACACTAGTGACACCACACTCACTAGTGACACTACACTAGTGACACTACACTCACTAGTGACACTACACTAGTGACACTACACTAGTGACACCACACTCACTAGTGACACTACACTAGTGACACTACACTAGTGACACTACACTAGTGACACCACACTCACTAGTGACACTACACTCACTAGTGACACTACACTAGTGACACCACACTAGTGACACCACACTAGTGACACCACACTCACTAGTGACACTACACTAGTGACACCACACTAGTGACACCACACTCACTAGTGACACTACACTAGTGACACTACGCTCACTAGTGACACTACACTCACTAGTGACACTACACTAGTGACACCACACTCACTAGTGACACTACACTAGTGACACCACACTCACTAGTGACACTACACTAGTGACACCACACTCACTAGTGACACTACACTAGTGACACCACACTAGTGACACCACACTCACTAGTGACACTACACTAGTGACACCACACTAGTGACACCACACTCACTAGTGACACTACACTAGTGACACCACACTAGTGACACCACACTAGTGACACCACACTCACTAGTGACACTACGCTCACTAGTGACACTACACTCACTAGTGACACCACACTCACTAGTGACACCACACTCACTAGTGACACCACACTCACTAGTGACACTACACTAGTGACACCACACTCACTAGTGACACTACACTAGTGACACTACACTAGTGACACTACACTAGTGACACCACACTAGTGACACTACACTCACTAGTGACACTACACTAGTGACACTACACTCACTAGTGACACTACACTCACTAGTGACACTACACTAGTGACACCACACTCACTAGTGACACTCCACTAGTGACACTAGTGACACTACACTCACGAGTGACACTACACTCACTAGTGACACTACACTAGTGACACTACACACACTAGTGACACCACACTAGTGACACCACACTCACTAGTGACACTACACTCACTAGTGACACTACACTCACTAGTGACACCACACTCACTAGTGACACTACACTCACTAGTGACACTACACTCACTAGTGACACCACACTCACTAGTGACACTACACTCACTAGTGACACTACACTCACTAGTGACACTACACTCACTAGTGACACTACACTCACTAGTGACACTACACTCACTAGTGACACCACAATCGCTAGTGACACTACACTCACTAGTGACACTACAGTCACTAGTGACACTACACTAGTGACACTACACTCACTAGTGACACTACACTAGTGACACTACACTCACTAGTGACACTACACTAGTGACACCACACTCACTAGTGACACCACACTAGTGACACCACACTCACTAGTGACACTACACTCACTAGTGACACTACACTAGTGACACTACACTCACTAGTGACACCACACTCACTAGTGACACCACACTAGTGACACTACACTCACTAGTGACACCACACTAGTGACACTACACTCACTAGTGACACTACACTAGTGACACCACACTCACTAGTGACACCACACTAGTGACACCACACTCACTAGTGACAGCACACTAGTGACACCACTCACTAGTGACACTACATTCACTAGTGACACCACACTAGTGACACTACACTCACTAGTGACACCACATTCACTAGTGACACTACACTCACTAGTGACACCACACTAGTGACACCACACTCACTAGTGACACCACACTCACTAGTGACACCACACTAGTGACACCACACTAGTGACACCACACTCACTAGTGACACTACATTCACTAGTGACACCACACTAGTGACACCACACTCACTAGTGACACTACACTCACTAGTGACACTACACTCACTAGTGACACCACACTCACTAGTGACTCCACACTCACTAGTGACTCCACACTCACTAGTGACACCACACTCACTAGTGACACCACACTCACTAGTGACTCCACACTCACTAGTGACACTACACTCACTAGTGACACTACACTCACTAGTGACACCACACTCACCAGTGACACTACACTCACTAGTGACACCACACTCACTAGTGACACTACACTCACTAGTGATGCCACACTCACTAGTGACACTAAGCCTCACTAGTGACACCACACTCACTAGTGACTCCACACTCACTAGTGACTCCACACCCACTAGTGACACTACACTCACTAGTGACACTACACTCACTAGTGACACTACACTCACTAGTGCCACCACACTCACTAGTGACACTACATTCACTAGTGACACCACACTAGTGACACCACACTCACTAGTGACACCACACTCACTAGTGACACCACACTCACCAGTGACACCACACTCACTAGTGACACCACACTCACTAGTGACACCACACTCACTAGTGACACCACACTCAGTAGTGACACTACAATCGCTAGTGACACTACAATCGCTAGTGACACTACACTCACTAGTGACACCACACTCAGTAGTGACACTACACTCGCTAGTGACACCACACTCAGTAGTGACACTACACTCGCTAGTGACACCACACTCGCTAGTGACACCACACTCACTAGTGACACCACACTCACTAGTGACACTACACTCACTAGTGACACCACACTCACTAGTGACACCACACTCACTAGTGACACTACACTCACTAGTGACACTACACTCACTAGTGACACTACTCACTAGTGACACTACACTCACTAGTGACACTACACACTAGTGACACTACACTCACTAGTGACACCACACTCACTAGTGACACCACACTCACTAGTGACACTACACTCACTCGTGACACTCACTAGTGACACTACTCTCACTCGTGACACTCACTAGTGACACTACACTCACTAGTGGAACCACACTCACTAGTGACACTACACTCACTAGTGACACTACACTCCTAGTGACACCACATTCACTAGTGACACTACACTCACTAGTGACACCACACTAGTGACACTACACTCACTAGTGACACCACACTCACTAGTGATACCACACTCACTAGTGACACTACACTCACTAGTGACACTACACTCACTAGTGACACCACACTCACTAGTGACACCACACTCACTAGTGACACCACACTCACTAGTGACACCACACTCACTAGTGACACCACACTCACTAGTGACACTACACTCACTAGTGACACCACACTCACTAGTGACACCACACTCACTAGTGACACTACACTCACTAGTGACACCACACTCACTAGTGACACCACACTCACTAGTGACACTACGCTCACTAGTGACACTATACTCACTAGTGACACTACACTCACTAGTGACACTACACTCACTAGTGACACCACACTCACTAGTGACACCACACTCACTAGTGACACCACACTCACTAGTGACACCACACTCACTAGTGACACCACACTCACTAGTGACACTACACTCACTAGTGTCACTAGACTCACTAGTGTCACTAGACTCACTAGTGTCACTAGACTCACTAGTGACACTACACTCACTAGTGTCACTAGACTCACTAGTGTCACTAGACTCACTAGTGTCACTAGACTCACTAGTGTCACTAGACTCACTAGTGACACTACACTCACTAGTGACACTACACTCACTAGTGACACTACACTCACTAGTGACACTACACTCACTAGTGTCACTAGACTCACTAGTGACACTACACTCACTAGTGACACTACACACATTCACTATCCATATTCCCCTCCCCCACGCTCTCTACCCCTCCCACACGCATTCAACTTCTCCCATCCTTCCCCTCTTCTACTCACCTCAAACCATACCCCCGGCCGGGATTGAACCCGCGGTCGGGCTGGAGTTTTGAGACTATGACCGCGGGTTCAATCCCGGCCGGGGGTATGGTTTGTTTGCAATCGTGTCATTACGATTTCTTGAGTCATGTTGACGGCAGTGAAGGGACTTGAGCTAGAGTTCGTCACGGCCACGCTAGCTGGAGATTCGTCTGTAAAAACTTGCATTTGTGGTCACAGAGGTGCCTGTGCTAACTTTCCTATGGTGTAGAAATATACCTAGTTGGATGAATCTTATTGTGGCTAGCTGGTCTAGTGGCTAACGCGACGGGCTGGAGTTTTGAGACTCTATGACCGCGGGTTCTATCCCGGCCGGGGGTATGGTTTGTTTGCAATCGTGTCATTACGATTTCTTGAGTCACTCACCTCAAGTTCCCCACCCTTCTTATCTTCACGTTCCTGCCTCCCCTTTGATATACCTTTGATGAGTTCCAAGAGTTTTCTACTCCCGGAACCCGGTCTTGGGCCAGGCTCATCTGGTGTTATCCTGGTTAACCAGGCTGTTGCTGCTGATGGCCCGCTGAACCAAATATCCATCACAGCCTAGTGAGAGCACTTGTCCAGTTTCCTCTTGAAAACGTCTACACTTATTCCAGCAGCGTTTCTGATGTCTTCTGGTAAGATGTTGAATAATCTGGGGCACTAATGTTGGCAGCGTTTTCTTACTGTGACAACTTCACCCCTGCTTTAACCAACCCACGTTCCCTCACCTCCCCATCCTCTAACCTCCCCACGTTCCCCCACCTCCACTCCCTTTATGCAACACGCTACTGGGGATCATCGCCCCCGCAGGTCGGTCTGAGACCACCCCTTACGCTGACCGTCTCTAAATTAAAGGTCATCTCACTTGTTCCTTTCGTTCTATGAGAAGGTCCTCCTTTGTTTAGTATGCAGTGGTATTTTGAGTTCTTCATTTCTTCCGTATCTGGAATTTCTCGTCACTGAACATCAATCTATTTTCTATCGCTCACTAGCTGTGACTGTTAACATCTGTTAACAAGTTTTCGGAGCCCTATTTTTACATCCACTCGCAAATGTGAAGCTATGGCGAGCGTTTTTTTTTTTATCTACGAGGTTAACTAACAGTGAAGGCGCCAGGAGAGTACCTTAAGGTACTGAGATTTTTCTCCGTTATTGCTACTACTTGTATTCTAATACTACCATCCCCCCGCTCCCTCTCTCTCTACATCATTTCTCACCTCTACACGTCGCTCCCTCTCTTCTACATCACTCTCCACCTCTACATGTCACTCCCTCTCTCTACATTCGCCGCCCACTCCTTGTACTTTGCTTCCACAACATATGGGAATCTTTATCGGGGAAACGTTTCGCCACACAGTGGCTTCATCAGTCCAATACAAAACAGAAAGGTGTAAGGAAAGAAGGAGTTTGAGGCAATCAGTCCCTCAGCCTGGAGTCGATGTGTTCAGTCCATCAATCTTGTAGAATGTACAGCATAGGGCCGTAGACGTGGCTTATATACTGTAGTCAGGTGAGGCGAAGCAGGAGGAGGCGGGGTCATAGTGGTACCATCCACTAGTCGAAGTAGGTCTTCGTCCAAAGGTTGGACAAGTTTTGAAGAATTCTTTGTATCAAGATCCCATGCTGCTGCAGTGTCTGACAGTTGTGATGATTGGTTTTGAAAACCCACAAGTTGAAGATTGAGATTATTATTATTATAATCAAAAAGAAGCGCTAAGCCACAAGGACTATACAGTGAAGATTGAGACACTTATGCAACATATGGGAATCTTTATTGAGGAAACGTTTCGCCACACAGTGGCTTCATCAGTCCATGTGAAGGCTTACTCAGCCCTTTAACAACTTCAGTCAGTATTACCAAGGCTGGCTCCTCCTCAGGAAAATTAATAAATAGAAAAAGAAATAATAATTCACAAAGATAAACACTTTATTATTTAGTAATGCAAAGATAAAACACTGAAAAAATTAATGTGTATCCTATTTGACAGAAAAATAAAAAATAAATAAAAATATGACATTTGAATTCAACGCTAATATGTACAAGTATACTGTGGTGTCTGGTGGAGGTTGACACAGTCTTGTAGAAATTGTAGCCGTTACTGATGATGTGGGGGGGGGGTCACAGGTGTTGGTGACAACCCAACGACTAGTTCTTCACAGAGTCCAGATGACAGGAACTCAGGTTCTTTACCACTGCAAAGATGAGGGGTAGTGTCCTGTACAATTAATCAGGTAGGTAGATTATAAGGTGACGTCCCAAGACCGGTTTCAGTCCGTCTCCTTCAACACTTCTCGTTGGTTGGCAGGTGACCCAATCTCTCATTCCAAGCTGGAAAGAGAGACAGGTTACCCACTGCTTAAGAAATCACTCTCCATCATAAGTGCAAGATACTTAAAAAAGGTGGTGATTATCGAAAAGTCTCATGTAGAGCTTAAAACTAAAAGGACTAAGTTTATTATTAGTCAAAAGTGAAGTTTTCAACTAATATCCACTAGAATAGGATCAGGCTTTTACTTACAGTTGTGCTGGGAGCTGTGAGTCGAGTGATTACTGTTTGGCCGGAGCCCCACACGTCACCTTTCGGGGTAGGGAGAAAGGGAGGGAGGATAGCGGGAGCTAGACTGACCCTACCTTAACAAGCAGCCGGCAATCAAACTATCGTTACCATATACTCGCTCGCTACTCCTACCTGTTGAACTTTTTCCTCACAGTCCAATACAAAGTAGAAAGTTTTAAGGAGAGGAGGAGATAAAGCCACTGTGTGGCGAAATGTTTCCTCAATAAAGATAACCATATGTTACACAAGTCTCAAGACTTGTGTAACATATGGTTTTTTTCAAACCATTTATCCCATTGCTTCCCCTCTCTACATCAACGCCCACTCTCTCTACATCGTCGCCCACTCCCTCTACATCGTCCACTTCCTTACTACGTTACTTCTCTATATCGCCCCTCCGTACGTCTCTATCAAGCCACTTCTCTATATCTTCTCCCTTTCTTTTTCTGTATCACATATTTTTACATTCTCTCTTTCTCTGTCTCTACATAATCCCTCTCTGCATCTACAATGAAGCACCTCTCTACCCCTTACCCTCTTTTTCTGTAACCTTTCCCTGCCCCCTTTCCTCTCCCCCGTTCTTTTCTACCTCTCCCCCTCTATCTCTCGTTCCTTCTCTCCCTTTCCCCTTATCCCTCTCACCCGCTCTCTCCCTCACCACTTCTCTCCCCTACTGCTTCTCTCCCTCACCGCTTCTCCAAAAGCTGGCTAAAACGTTTGACACACAAGGCAACGACTAGCGAATACAAAATACTTCCATACACACGTCCCCAGCCACAGAGGACGGCTTAGGGGCGGTCACAATGACTCTGACTCGAATAGGAATCGGAACAGAAATGGGCAGTATTGGAAGCCCTGTTGGTGAGATGGTCACCTAGAAAAAAAATATTTTCAATTTCCTTTAAAAAAAAAATACGGAAATTCGTGGTAACACTGGAGGCTGATACGTTCCTCCAGGCAGCTGCGTATCACCCCAACTGATACGCAACTGCTTGGACCGCAGGCTGTTAGCACCAGTAACCTGACTCCTTCCTTTCTTTCTCTTTTACACAGATCAGTTTTACATCTGTTATTCTACCCAGCTTTCAAAGCCCAGCCCTGTCTAAGGTATACTATCATCCCCCGGGATGCCACCCATACCAGTCGGCTAACATCCAGACACCTACTTACTGCTAGGTAAACAGGGGCAGCAGGTGTAAGGAAACATGCCCAACGTTTCCACCTGGCTGGGGGTCGAGTCACAGACACTTAGTAGGCAAGAAACATATATCGTAATTTACACCGGGAAAATTCTAGAGGATCTGATCTCAAATCTCTACACTGAAATTATTTTACGAGAACAAAAGGCTTGGCAAACGACCTACCTACCTACCTACCTATATATATATATATATATATATATATATATATATATATATATATATATATATATATATATATATATATATGGGAAGCGATGCCATTGACACAATCCTCAGGAAGAAATTGGAAGAATTGAGGAGAATGGAACAACGAATAGGAAATTTGGACACCCACGATGCCTTGTACCTTCTCACAAAGTGCTTGAGTCTGCCCAGGTTGACATATTTCCTGAGATGTGCACCTTCATATGATAACCCTATACTGCACGAATATGACAGTATCCTGAGGCAGATTTTTACGAAAGTACTTAACCTTACTCTAGAAGACGGTCAGTGGAACCAAGCTACACTTCCAGTCAGACTAGGAGGCATTGGTGTCCGCAAGTCATCACAGATTGCGCTACCTGCTTTTCTGTCCTCGTGCATTACATCCAGAGGGCTTGTAGCAGCAATTCTCCCTGAACATCTTAGGGACAAGATTGGAGTCCAGGACCAAAAGTTCATTGACGGAGCCATGATCTATGATAATCTAACGGGCTCTGAAACCAGACTTGCTTTCCCCAACAGCTACAAACAGTCGCACTGAGATGGCCCGATAGCGGAGAAAATAGCCTCAACAATGCTTCAGTGTGTGTCAGGGAAGGATAGAGCCCGCCTCCTGGCAGTGAGATCTCCTCATGTAGGGGACTTTCTGTTAGCTGTTCCCAACTCCAGCCTTGGCACACGCCTCGACCCACAGACCATCCGCATCGGTGTTGCCCTTCGACTTGCCGCCCCTATTCTCGCCGAACACAGGCGTATTTGTGGCAGTGAAGCAGCAGACCGATTCGGGCACCATGGTCTTGTGTGCCGTAAATCCGAGGGAAAAATTGCAAGACATGAGGAGGTTAATAACATTATCAAGAGGAGCCTCACAACAGCCGGATGCCCAGCAGTAAGGGAGCCACCCCAACTATGCAGATCTGAAGGCAGCCAAAAGCGTCCAGATTGTGTCACCCTTCAAGCCTAGACAGACGGCAAGCAGGTGGTGTGGGACTACACATGCACATCTACCTTGGCTGATACCTATCTCCAATACACCCGGTAGGAGGGAGGGGCAGCCACCAGCTTCAGGGAGTCCCAAAAGTCTAGAAAATATGATGAACTTGCCCATCAATATATGTTTATTCCCATAGGCTCAGAGACCCTTGGCTCATGGGGAAAGAATGTATCTAAGTTCCTTAAGGAGCTGGGAAAAAGACTCCTTGGGTAGCGAGTACAACATCCAGTTCCGCTGGATGCCCTACCCTTAAGGATCGTATGGTTCAGTGGATAAAGGCGTCATGTGTTTTCGCCCACCATGAGGAAGGCCAAAGCAGCATGGGTTCGAGTCCTTGGCTAGTGCAGTGTTGTTATATAATATAATATATATATATATATATATATATATATATATATATATATATATATATATATATATATATATATATATATATATATCGTGCCGAATAGGTAAAATTGGTCAATAGCAAGAACTCATTTTAAATTAAGTCCTTTCTAAAATTTTCTCTTATACTTTTAAAGATATATTTTTTCATTTATATTAATGTAAAAATTAATAATTTTGTATAAAAAGCACCTTAGAAAACTTACCTGACCTTATTATAACAAGCGCAATTTAATTTAGTCTAATCCAACTAAATGTATTTAAGATAAATTTACAATAATTTAATAATAAACAAACACAATGAAATATATTTTTAGCTAGGTTCAGAATGAATTTTGCGAGATTATTGAATACACAAATTTTTGCTTACCTTATTCGGCAAGAATAAGGTATTTAAGCCAAAAATCACAAGTTCTACCTATTCGGCACTGGGTCTGTGACTAAGTCATACTCGCCTATAAGGGTATGATGCGTGTGCTCAACCTGCTTCCACAGTTTCTCGTTCACTCCATACCTGCAAAAACAGAAATACACTTAATAATAATAAAACATTTGCACTGAAGAAGAAGAAGCAGAAGAAGAAGCAGAAGAAGAAGCAGAAGAAGAAGCAGAAGAAGAAGCAGAAGAAGAAGCAGAAGAAGCAGAAGAAGAAGCAGAAGAAGAAGCAGAAGAAGAAGCAGAAGAAGAAGCAGAAGAAGCAGAAGAAGCAGAAGAAGAAGCAGAAGAAGAAGAAGCAGAAGAAGAAGAAGCAGAAGAAGAAGAAGCAGAAGAAGAAGAAGCAGAAGAAGAAGAAGCAGAAGAAGAAGCAGAAGAAGAAGAAGCAGAAGAAGAAGAAGCAGAAGAAGAAGAAGCAGAAGAAGAAGAAGCAGAAGAAGAAGAAGCAGAAGAAGAAGAAGAAGAAGAAGAAGCAGAAGAAGAAGAAGCAGAAGAAGAAGAAGAAGAAGAAGAAGAAGAAGCAGAAGAAGAAGAAGAAGAAGAAGAAGAAGAAGAAGAAGCAGAAGAAGAAGAAGAAGCAGCAGCAGCAGCAGCAGCAGCAGCAGCAGCAGCAGCAGCAGCAGCAGCAGCAGCAGCAGCAGCAGCAGCAGCAGCAGCAGCAGCAGCAGCAGCAGCAGCAGCAGCAGCAGCAGCAGCAGCAGCAGCAGCAGCAGCAGCAGCAGCAGCAGCAGCAGCAGCAGCAGCAGCAGCAGCAGCAGCAGCAGCAGCAGCAGCAGCAGCAGCAGCAGCAGCAGCAGCAGCAGCAGCAGCAGCAGCAGCAGCAGCAGCAGCAGCAGCAGCAGCAGCAGCAGCAGCAGCAGCAGCAGCAGCAGCAGCAGCAGCAGCAGCAGCAGCAGCAGCAGCAGCAGCAGGAGGAGGAGGAGGAGGGAGGGATGATGATGATGAAAAGGAAAAAGACTTGCTGTACTTGTCTTAAAATTCATATAAAGTTTTCAGGTGAGGAAAACATAGCCGAGTCTAATGAGAAATTACCCGAATAACCGAGGCTGCGTTTATATTCGTTATTACAGTAACATTAGTTTCTATCATATTGGTAATTATCTTCATTATCATACAGGAAATTATCAATATCATACTGGTAGCTATCCGTATATCTGTGACCATTTCCGAGGGTTCTTCTATCCGGCATGAGCCTAGGCTTCCCAGGTGACAGCCTGGTCAACTAGTCTGTTGATACAACACTTGTAGCAGGTAGATGTCCAGATGACAAAAACCAGTCTTCGTGCCAACAGTAATGAGTTGTAAAGTCTTGGACCACTGATGCTGACATAGTATTCTCTAATTGCACCAATGGTCTCCCCTGTTTTACCCTTTCTCTCATATCTTTCACTCAGGTGGTATCAGTAATATACCGGGTAGGGACCAGGCCCTCAAATATCCTCCTGTTACATTCACTATTATTAGGTATCTCTCCTCTCTCCATTCCGAAGACCATAGTTAAAGTGCTTTAAGGAGTTCCCAATAGTTTAGACGCTTTGTTGATTCTATGCTGGCAGTTTACGGCCTCTACATTTTCCAACTTTGAGCTCTTCCCCGCCTTGAAAGGCGATATTAGTACAGAACAATATTCAGTCCGTGAGAGCACCACTGACTCAATTGAAAAGCATTATCATTTGTGTTGCTTCCCTTTTTTTTATAAATTACTGCAATCCACAAGTCATTCTATACCCTTTGCTGTGATCAGATTCAGTTTTGAGACTCTCTGACCGCGGGTTCAATCCCGTCCGTGGTATGGTTTGTTTGCAATCGTGTCATTACGATTTCGTGAGCCAGTTTTCTCATCCATGTCTCTTATGAGGATAAGAAAAAGGAAGAGTTACGACCGTGCTTTGGAGTCTTGCTTTTCTAAGACTGTACTTATGTTTTGTATAGCACCACTCACTGTGATAGACTTATTAATTATGTTTTGTATAGCACCACTCACTGTGATAGACTTATTAATTATGTTTTGTATAGCACCACTCACTGTGATAGACTTATTAATTATGTTTTGTATAGCACCACTCACTGTGATAGACTTATTATGTTTTGTATAGCACCACTCACTGTGATAGATTTATTATGTTTTGTATAGCACCACTCACTGTGATAGATTTATTATGTTTTGTATAGCACCACTCACTGTGATAGACTTATTATGTTTTGTATAGCACCACTCACTGTGATAGACTTATTAAAAAATCAAATAATCACTTCCCTACTTTTCCTTTAATAAGTATTAACTTCATTTTCTAAACTATTATTTCATAGTCACTCTTGCTGAATGCCTCTGCAAAATCCATGTACATTACTGACTCACGAAATCGTAGTGACACGATTGCAAACAAACCATACCACGGGTGGGGTTTGAACCCGCGGTCAGAGTGTCTCAAAACTCCAGACCGACGCGTTAGCCACTGGGCGAGCTAGCTTCAATAAGGTTCATCCAACTAGGTATATTTCTACACCATAGGAAGGTTAGCATAAGCACAACTGTGACCACAAATGCAAGATTTTACAGAGACTCTCTGACCGCAGGTTCAAACCCCACCCGGGGTATGGTTTGGTTTCCATGTACATTACACAAGCATTTTCTCTAACTTTCAAAACCTCGGTTATCTTGTTATAGTGATCTGAAAGTTGTGATGGGGAAGATCTTCCGGCTCTAGAGCTGTGTAGTTCGTGATTCTCCACGAAGTCAATAATTTGCTGTCTCAGTAACCTTTCAAAGATTTTTACGCGTAATGTTTGTTCTACTGGCTTGCAGTTTTTTCTGTTGATATGCTGGCCCCTTTACGAAGACAGGCTTCCGCCTAAGGATATCACCTGAATCTAAGTTCTTTCTCCAAACAACACTGAAAACTCTTTAATGATACTGTGCATTTCTTTATAAATAACGCATTCCAGAAATCAGACCCAGGTGATGTGTGCCAGCACCTGGGTCTGATTCCTGGTGTTGTGTATTTTCCTTGCGAAGTCCGAAGAGTTTTTGTTGATGTCAGATATATTAATTGTAGCGGGGGGGGGGGGGGTGTTATTTTATGAAAAAAAATCGACGTGGAGTTTTAACTCTCCTGGCATCAAGATCGTTGAATATTTCGCTTTCTTTTTTTTTTTTGTCATTATTATATATATACGTTTGAGGAAAAAAATCAATACTTGGAGAGGTTTTTGACTTGGGTTTTGCATATGTGAAAAAAAATATTTAGGATTGTCACCAATTTCTTTAATTGCATTTAGATTCTTTCGTGTTTATGCCTTTTATGAATTATTTAATGTTCTATATCTGTGATATTTCCGCATAGATTATCTACCTTTGTTGTGATATTTGTCATTTACTAAACAAATCAGTAACCCTTTCCTTTCCCTGGAAAGCTGTCGACGGTTTAACTCTGAGTATAATCTTCCTTTTGGCCTTAGTGGGACATTTTCTAAAAACCTTTCACGGTTATTCAGCATTTTTATGTACTGGTGTGGACTAACGTGTCTGGGACAATATCCCTGGAGAATATGTGATAGTTCCTTGTTTATGTTTTCCGGGTCAATTCTCTGGTTGCTGAAGAAGATGAATTCACTAAACATCTCACGTGGACTATGTCTTCGAATCTCCACACTTTCATTTGTTTCTTAACACTTCAGTGAGGTGATGTGAATGTGTTCGAGATTATGTCCCTGATAAACCATACCACGGGCGGGGATAGAACCCGCGATCAGAGAGTTTCAAAACTCAATACCGTTGTATGGTTTGTTTGCAATCGTGTTATTACGATTTCGTGAGTCATGTCCCTGACAAGTTCCTCAATGCTGGTGAAACATCCCCAGTGTTACCTGATGCTCGTAGCATTGATGGCTCAGAAGTTAGAGCATCGTGGATTTTGGCTGGCTTCCCACGAAGAGGGTTAAAATAACACGGGTTCGATCCCCGGCTAGTTGTAGTACTGTTAATAGTAAAATAATTAAAAAAAAATCTTGATCTCATTTAAATCTGTGCCACAACTGAAGAATGCCTCATCTGATCGGGATCAAATTTTCACCAGTGTTGTAATGCAATGTTTACGTTATTGTTTGGCGACGTAAGTCCCAATTTGTCAATTTTCTTTTATAGTGAAATTCATTTACATTAAATATTTTTTTTTTATTCGCCGGTACTCTCCCGGTCCGGGTCTTTTCCAATAGTGGTGACCCGGCCTTGGCTCCCTATCTGGGGAGTGTCTCGAGACCTAAGTCTTCCATGGGAGGAGATACAAGTACCCCTTCATCTTTGGGACCAAGTGTCCCCAGGCCTAGCCACAGTCCCCGCCCTCAAAGGGGTTCGTGGGGATGGCAGTCTTGTGAGCTGCAGATGATAGCAAGCTCAGGCTATTCCTATATTCAGTAATTAAAGAATGCTTTTTCAAATCGGCTTAAAATCCTAAACGTGTATTTTAATTGGATGTACTTTTGTGTTGATTCTGGACTCTATGAGTACCAATATGACCAAAAAAAAAAAATTTATCAAATTGTATTTTCTTACAAAATAGACAATATTTTTGTTAGGCGATTGTAGAGAATTTTAGAGTACGAATGAGAAAACTGGAAAAAATACAAAATATCAACATTTTTTTCTAAATTCTCTTTTATTTTTCGAAAAACCTTTATTTAATCGGTTTCAAGTTTTAAGTGATGGTGTTGTTTATGTGGGAGTGGATTCATGGGGATACTTGCATGCGTGGGTGACCTAGACACAATGTTACGTATGTCATCCGTAAATGTCATTTCTGTGTAATTACAGTTTCCTCTGATCGCCTTTAGATTTTCAACACTCGTGTATTTTAATCAAATGAAGACTTGTATTGTTAATGGAGTGTGATGAATGGCTTTGAAAACCGACAAGTTAAAGGGGTGATTACCTCAACTCCCTCCTCTCCTTATACCTTCCTGCTTTGTATAAGACTGATGAAGCCACTGTGTGGCGAAACGTTTCTTCAATAAAGATTCCTATATGTTGCATAAGTGTCTCAATTCTTCAACTTGTCGGTTTTCAAAACCATTCATCACAACTATCAGACACTGCAGCATCATGGGATCTTGATACAATGAATTCTTCAAAACTTGTCCAATCTTAGGACGAAGATCTACTTCGACTAGTGGATGGTACCACTATGACCCCGCCTCCTCCTGCTTCGCCTCACCTGACTACAGTATATAAGCCACTGCTACGGCCCCTTTATTTATTCCTGTTTTTAACTGATACACCTCGATCAGGATGGAAATAATTTGAGAATGTCTTTTCTGATAAGTGTTCGACTTTATTGGGCTATTCTAGGTTAGCTCTACATAATGCCCTTTTAAAACAAAATATCTCTGTTCCCTAGAGACCAGTGTAAAAAAATTATATACCCTAACCTTAAACTTACAAACTTTCTTAATTACTTAAATGTTAACCAGTCTTACTTAGAGAAAAAGTTGGATTGATTTTGGTTTGTGTGGGCCCTTATTTGTTTTTTCTTATGGAAGAAATTTGGAAAATTGAAATAATGCTTGTCACATAATAAATTCTGAGTGTCACCTTCCTTCCACCCTGATAACGCTAATATTTGACTAAATTTTCTTGCAACAGATTAGTCATTTGTAGGTCTAAATCCAGATGTACTCCTGTTAAACTTTTGGGACCTAGTTCCCAGGCCTATTGTCCATCCACATTCTCTTGCGCTACCGTCCACAGGATGAATATTGGGTGAGCACAATAAACTAGCCTTTTGGAGGCAAAACCTAATAATAATCTAGTATTTGACTGCATGACAAACTTATGCCGCACTCTACACTATTTCACTTGCATACAATAAGGCACAGAGGACTGGGACTGTGCAACGACAGAATAAAGTGATACCCGCTATATCCCCGCCAACGACAAAATTTTAAAACATATTCTCTAGACTGGGATAGTTGTGTACACTAACAGTTCTTTCTTAAGACAGACAAAATTACACACCTGGAGAATGTGCAGAGCACTTCCATAACCAGTATAAATTTAAACACCTAAATTGCTGGGAACGTCCAAAATTACCCCGTGTTCAGCGAGAGATACATAATGATCTACACATGGGAGATACCGGAGGGAAGGATTCTAAATCTGCAAACTAAAATTACGTCTTCAAAGAACGAGGGCAGTATGGCAAGTTGTCCAGAACACCCCAGGGTGTAATAAGTGACGTAATTCTATAAGAATCATGAGGCAAATTCATAGTCCAATCAAACATAAGAGGAATTATTGACAGTTCCGCGACAGTTCTTAAGAGGGAACTTGATAAGATCCTGAAGCAAGTAAAGTCCACATTAACTAGGCTGTATTTACACAGGACTGCGTGCAATGAGCACCAACAGCCTTGCTGATCATTCTCTCAACAGTCTGAGACCGGACCGCAGGTACGATGATCCTCGGAACCATCTTTAAGTAAACTTAAGATACGAGTGACTTCTACCGGCACGATGATGGAAGCTAAAACTCATAATAATCCAAAACAATTTGCCTTGAATAAAGATTAACATGCCAGGGAACCAAGTAAAACTACAACAGTGCAAAATACTACAAGTGCTACGCCCTTGTCACAATAAAATCAATACAAAAGTAGAGATACCCCCGTGTTCTTGCACTTCTGGAAGGACGGCTCAGTGATGAATGGTGATGAATGAGGTGTCCTGGTTGCCCGCTTTCCCTTGATGCAATTCTGCCACTGTGTTAAAAAGAAATACTCCCATTCAGACTACACCGAAACTCTGCAGCTCACAAGCCTGCCATTCCCACGAGCCCTCCTAGGGCGGGGAAGATGGTAGACCAGTGGACTAGCTTCTCCCTACGAGCCCCATGTGGGCGGGGAATGGGGGCTAGGCCTGGTGACAGTTGGTCCCAGAAGACGAGGAGGTACTTGTAGCTCCTCCCATGGGAGACGTAGGTCTCAGTACACTTCCTAGACAGGGAGCCAAAGCCGGGTCACCATCTGATAATGACCCGGGCCGGCGAATCGAGGAGGATGATGATGTACCAATAAAATCCAATCTACACCAGTAGTGAAGGTTCACATGAACGTACAACTCCACTATCTACACCAGTAGTGAAGGTTCACATGAACGTACAACTCCACTATCTACACCAGTAGTGAAGGTTCACATGAACGTACAACTCCACTATCTACACCAGTAGTGAAGGTTCACATGAACGTACAACTCCACTATCTACACCAGTAGTGAAGGTTCACATGAACGTAGAACTCCACTATCTACACCAGTAGTGAAGGTTCACATGAACGTACAACTCCACTATCTACACCAGTAGTGAAGGTTCACATGAACGTACAACTCCACTATCTACACCAGTAGTGAAGGTTCACATGAACGTACAACTCCACTATCTACACCAGTAGTGAAGGTTCACATGAACGTACAACTCCACTATCTACACCAGTAGTGAAGGTTCACATGAACGTACAACTCCACTATCTACACCAGTAGTGAAGGTTCACATGAACGTACAACTCCACTATCTACACCAGTAGTGAAGGTTCACATGAACGTACAACTCCACTATCTACACCAGTAGTGAAGGTTCACATGAACGTACAACTCCACTATCTACAACCACTATTATCATGTAAATTAAAGTGAACCTGAAATAACACAACTCAGGTAACACACCACCGCGGACACTAATTTATCCACACACACACACACACACACACACACACACACACACACACACACACACACACACACACGCTCTTAAAGACAGAAAAATAACCTGAAGAAACATCACTTTTTATAGCATATATGAGTTACCTGCGAGTAACATCGACCAGGTGATATTAAGATGAGTGAATGATGAAAGTTCGTGAATCAGAATTTATAAGTAAGACATGTGGAAAAGCAAGTCTTGTGACAACGTTCTGGCAGTAAAGGTTTGTTCCGCTTGTGTTTATCGTCAGTACGGGTATTCATCAGTCTTGTGTGTTCATCATCAGTATAGTGTGTTCATCAGTCTTGTGTGTTCAGCATCAGTCTTGTATGTTCATCATCAGTATAGTGTGTTCATAAATCTTGTGTGTTCAGCATCAGACTTATGTGCACATCTTCAGTCTTGTGTGTTCAGCATCAGTCTTGTGTGTTCAGCATCAGTCTTGTGTGTTCAGCATCAGTCTTGTGTGTTCAGCATCAGTCTTGTGTGTTCAGCATCAGTCTTGTGTGTTCATCAGTCTTGTGTGTTCACCATGTTGTTCCACGGCTTCACATGATCATCTCATACTTGAACAATGATCTCAGTTTTCCTGGGCACTTTTGATGAGTCTCGAGTCTCTCACTCTCAGGCTCGTATGGTGCTAGCCTGGTTAATCAGGCTATTGTTTGTAGATGAATGGTTCAGAGAACCGACATGTTGATAAATTAGACACATATGCAACTCTTGGGTATCTTTATTGAGGAAACGTTTCGCCACACAGTGGCTTCATCAGTCCATACAAAGGAGAATCTTGAAGAACAGGAGGAGAATGAGGTAATCAGTCCCTCAACCTTGAGTCGATGTGGTCAGTCCATCAAGATTGATGGACTGACCACATCGACTCAAGGTTGAGGGACTGATTACCTCATTCTCCTCCTGTTCTTCAAGATTCTCCTTTGTATGGACTGATGAAGCCACTGTGTGGCGAAACGTTTCCTCAATAAAGATACCCAAGAGTTGCATATGTGTCTAATTTATCAGGCTATTGTTGTTGGAGGCCCACTGCCCCACATATCCATCACAACCTGGTTGATCTGGCACCTGGTGAAGATACTTGTCCAGCTTCCTCTTGAAGACATCTACATTTGTCCCAGCAGTGTTTCTGATATCTTCTGTTAAGATGTTGAATAATCTGGGACCATAAGAACATAAGAAAGAACACTTCAACAGGCCTACTGGCCTAAGCGAGGCAGGTCCAATTCTCCCACAGGCTAAAGCCAATATGCAATGTCTTGAAAAAATGCCATCTTTCCGTTTTCTGTTGCTGCTGATTGTAGTGGTCACCGCCTTATGACCGGTCCAGGACCAGGACTTAGACAATTACAACAATTATAAATAGCGAACACAGAAGGATTTGTAGAAGGAAGAGGGTTGCTGAACCGCTAAAAAAAGAGTAAACGTGAAAACAAAGGAAAGAAAGAAAGAAATAACTGCGAGCAGAAATTAAGTCACACTAAACAAGGAACACAACGCCATTCAAAAAATTTATTTGTTTTTCACACTGTTAACACGAAAATTAGCAAAATCCTGAAAGGATATGTGTCTATGTTTAGTAATGTATCCGACAAGATGAAGGCAGAATATCCAGGCTGCTTTTTTCTCGTCAACTTTCTATGCCCTAAACTTGAAAACAATCAACAAAGATGCTCTTGCGCGCCACGCTGGAGGCTCCGAGTTTTGTTGTACACCAACACGGACACAGTAAGTGTATCTGTGCAGAGAACAATTCAGATATCACAGACACATTAGACGCTGCAGGCATAAACCCGCACAGTCATGGCGGAAAAAAAAACAGACCAGTAGCACCAACATTATACATCATGAGGGTAAATCAGACATATGTGCAATATCCGGGTATCTTCTTGTAGGTATTGAATACCACTTGATATACATCATCCATCATGAAGAGTCTTGAAGAGGGCGCTAAGATGCTAACTTAAGTTTTATAGCAAGACAAGGGAAATATTCCACACCATTTATGCCGGCAGAGATGTGAGGTTGTTAGTCAGACCAACACACTGTCAGGAGAATGACACCCATCCCAGGGAAGACACAGCAAACCCCTCGGCACAAATCACTCAGACCTTACCACCGCATAATGTGAACCAACGTTGGGGAGAAAACACAGACAAGCATCGTGACAGAGAAGACAGATCCTCTTTCACAGAATATTTAGATCCCAGTTACAAAATTCTAGAGGAATTGGAAGAAAACAGGAACACAAATGGAGTCAAATTATTATACAGCATCAAGAATATAATTCAGTTAGTCAAAACATTATTCTTACACCTTTAGTCTCTCAAACTCATACCTGAAAACTAAGAAAAAATAAATCTGGAAATTTTCATTTGTAGAGGTTTCACCATTTAGTGAATATCAGTACAAGAACACAATGTGAAGAATGTAGAATTATACACAAGAGATAAGGTAGTCAGTCCCTCAGCCGTGTAGTTAAAGATAACCGTAGTGCTCTTCACCAACTCCACGGCTGAGGGACTGATTACCTTATCTCTTGTGTATAATTCTACATTCTTCACATTGCCCTTGTATTGTACTGAAAAAGCCAGTGGTTGGTGAAAAGTCTACAAATAAAGGTAACCAGAGGTTGTACATCTGCCTGGTCAATTAGGCCGTTTATGCTAGCGTGTCGCAGGCCAACACCTGCATCACAACGCAGATCCGCCACCTATAAACAGAAGCTGTCCAACCTCCTCTTGGAGACTTGTCTTCGTACCGACAATATTTCTAATATATGTTCTTAGTATGTCGAGTCTTGAACCGCAGATGTTAACACTGATGTCTAACTGTGCTCTTGATCACACTGTTCTTCACTGGTTTTACTCTAGTTTCTCCCACAGCTTTCATTCCGGTACGTTTTTATTGCAGTGTGCAGATCTGCCACCAATATTTTCCATGTATATATTATCATTATTTACAATTCCACAGAGAACATCATGTGTTTTGAGGTGCTTTAAAGAATTTAAATGTTTGATTCTGTACAGGCAGTACACGGCCTCAGTACATTTTCCAGTTATGCTGTCTATACTGCCTAGAGAGGTGCTGTCTATACTGCCTTGAGAGGTGCTGTCTATATTGCCTTGAGAGGTGCTGTCTATACTGCCTTGGGAGGTGCTGTCTATACTGCCTTGGGAGGTGCTGTCTATACTGCCTTGGGAGGTGCTGTCTATACTGCCTTGAGAGGTGCTGTCTATACTGCCTTGGGAGGTGCTGTCTATACTGCCTTGGGAGGTGCTGTCTATACTGCCTTGAGAGGTGCTGTCTATACTGCCTTGAGAGGTGCTGTCTATACTGCCTTGAGAGGTGCTGTCTATACTGCCTTGGGAGATGCTGTCTATATTGCCTTGAGAGGTGCTGTCTATATTGCCTTGAGAGGTGCTGTCTATACTGCCTTGAGAGGTGCTGTCTATACTGCCTTGAGAGGTGCTGTCTATACTGCCTTGAGAGGTGCTGTCTATACTGCCTTGAGAGGTGCTGTCTATACTGCCTTGAGAGGTGCTGTCTATACTGCCTTGGGAGGTGCTGTCTATACTGAATTGAGAGGTGCTGTCTATACTGCCTTGGGAGGTGCTGTCTATACTGCCTAGGGAGGTGCTATCTATACTGCCTTGGGAGGTGCTGTCTATACTGCCTTGGAAGGTGCTGTCTATACTGCCTTGGGAGGTGCTGTCTATACTGCCTTGGGAGGTGCTGTCTATACTGCCTTCAGAGGTGCTGTCTATACTGCCTTCAGAGGTGCTGTCTATACTGCCTTGGGAGGTGCTGTCTATACTGCCTTGGGAGGTGCTGTCTATACTGCCTTGGGAGGTGCTGTCTATACTGCCTTGGAAGGTGCTGTCTACACTGCCGTGGGAGGTGCTGTCTACACTGCCTTGGGAGGTGCTGTCTACACTGCCTTGGGAGGTGCTGTCTACACTGCCTTGGGAGGTGCTGTCTACACTGCCTTGGGAGGTGCTGTCTACACTGCCTTGGGAGGTGCTGTCTACACTGCCTTGGGAGGTGCTGTCTACACTGCCTTGGGAGGTGCTATCTATACTGCCTTGGGAGGTGCTGTCTATACTACCTTGAGAGATGCTATCTATACTACCTTGAGAGATGCTATCTATACTGCCTTGAGAGGTGCTGTCTATACTGCCTTGTTAGGTGCTGTCTATACTGCCTTGGGAGGTGCTGTCTATACTGCCTTGGGAGGTGCTGTCTATACTGCCTTGGGAGGTGCTGTCTATACTGCCTTGGGAGGTGCTGTCTATACTGCCTTGGGAGGTGCTGTCTATACTGCCTTGGGAGGTGCTGTCTATACTGCCTTCAGAAGTGCTGTCTATACTGCCTTGGGAGGTGCTGTCTATACTGCCTTGGGAGGTGCTGTCTATACTGCCTTGGGAGGTGCTGTCTATACTGCCTTGGGAGGTGCTGTCTGTACTGCCTTGGGGGGTGCTGTCTATACTGCCTTGGGAGGTGCTGTCTATACTGCCTTGGGAGGTGCTGTCTATACTGCCTTGAGAGGTGCTGTCTATACTGCCTTGAGAGGTGCTGTCTATACTGCCTTGGGAGGTACTGTCTATACTGCCTTGAGAGGTGCTGTCAATACTGCCTTGGGAGGTGCTGTCTATACTGTCTTGAGAGGTGCTGTCTATACTGCCTTGGGAGGTGCTGTCTATACTGCCTTGGGAGGTGCTGTCCATACTGCCTTGAGAGGTGCTGTCTATACCTTGGGAGGTGCTGTCTATATTACCTTGAGAGGTGCTGTCTATACTACCTTAGGAGGTGCTGTCTATACTACCTTAGGAGGTGCTGTCTATACTACCTTGGGAGGTGCTGTCTATACTGCCTTGGGAGGTGCTGTCTATACTGCCTTGGGAGGTGCTGTCTATACTGCTTTGGGAGGTGCTGTCTATACTGCCTTGGGAGGTGCTGTCTATGCTACCTTGGGAGGTGCTATGCTACCTTGGGAGGTGCTGTCTATACTACCTTGGGAGGTGCTGTCTATACTACCTTGGGAGGTGCTGTCTATACTGCCTTGGGAGGTGCTGTCTATACTGCTTTGGGAGGTGCTGTCTATACTGCCTTGGGAGGTGTCTATACTGCCTTGGGAGGTGCTGTCTATACTGCCTTGGGAGATGCTGTCTATACTGCCTTCAGAGGTGCTGTCTATACTGCCTTCAGAGGTGCTGTCTATACTGCCTTGGGAGGTGCTGTCTATACTGCCTTCAGAAGTGCTGTCTATACTGCCTTGGGATGTGCTGTCTATACTGCCTTGGGAGGTGCTGTCTATACTACCTTGGGAGGTGCTGTCTATACTACCTTGGGAGGTGCTGTCTATACTACCTTGGGAGGTACTGTCTATACTGCCTTCAGAAGTGCTGTCTATACTGCCTTGGGAGGTGCTGTCTATACTACCTTGGGAGGTGCTGTCTATACTACCTTGGGAGGTGCTGTCTATACTGACTTGGGAGGTGCTGTCTATACTGCCTTGCTAGGTGCTGTCTATACTGCCTTCAGAAGTGCTGTCTATACTACCTTGGGAGGTGCTGTCTATACTGCCTTGGGAGGTGCTGTCTATACTACCTTGGGAGGTGCTGTCTATACTACCTTGGGAGGTGCTGTCTATACTACCTTGGGAGGTGCTGTCTATACTGCCTTGGGAGGTGCTGTCTATACTACCTTGAGAGGTGCTGTCTATACTACCTTGGGAGGTGCTGTCTATACTACCTTGGGAGGTGCTGTCTATACTGCCTTGGGAGGTGCTGTCTATACTGCCTTTGGAGGTGCTGTCTATACTACCTTGGGAGTTGCTGTCTATACTACCTTGGGAGGTGCTGTCTATACTGCCTTGGGAGGTGCTGTCTATACTACCTTGGGAGGTGCTGTCTATACTACCTTGGGAGGTGCTGTCTATACTACCTTGGGAGGTGCTGTCTATACTACCTTGGGAGGTGCTGTCTATACTACCTTGGGAGGTGCTGTCTATACTGCCTTGGGAGGTGCTGTCTATACTACCTTGGGAGGTGCTGTCTATACTACCTTGGGAGGTGCTGTCTATACTACCTTGGGAGGTGCTGTCTATACTACCTTGGGAGGTGCTGTCTATACTGCCTTGGGAGGTGCTGTCTATACTACCTTGGGAGGTGCTGTCTATACTGCCTTGGGAGGTGCTGTCTATACTACCTTGGGAGGTGCTGTCTATACTGCCTTGGGAGGTGCTGTCTATACTACCTTGGGAGGTGCTGTCTATACTGCCTTGGGAGGTGCTGTCTATACTACCTTGGGAGGTGCTGTCTATACTGCCTTGGGAGGTGCTGTCTATACTACCTTGGGAGGTGCTGTCATCACAGAACAGTACTAAAGTACTATCTCGAGTTAAGAAACTTCTTAATTACCATGTTATTACCTACAAGATATAAAACACGGATAGATCTGGCTACAGAAGCCAGGGTACAGGTAAACCTTCAGGGAATATTAATGCCAGACAGCCTGTCGTTTAGAGAACAGAGAGCAAATGCAGTCAACTGGTGACGTATCTCAGACCAATTTAGTTTTTTTTTATATATCTTCGCAGTGTGACATTAGGCTAAGCTCCTTGTTGACTGTTCAGCTAGTCTGTTGATGTTAGTAGCGCCGGCCCAGAGCCATCATAGCCTGGTTGATCTGACACTTTGTGGAGGTATTGCTTTTGTCATAAAGGCTATACACTTTTTTCGGGCAAGATTTCCCATGCCGTGTGGCAGTATGTTGAAGACTCTGGTGCCACACATGTTGACAATGTTCTCTGTGTCCATGAACTCTCTGCTATTCACTGGGTTTCATTTTATATTTCCTTCCTTATAACTCACCCCAGCAAGTTAACTTTGTTAAGATTTGGCACAAATCTTTCATCATCAATGTATAGATTATCAGGTTTAATAAGATCTCTCTCTCTCTCTCTCTCTCTCTCTCTCGAGCTCAGTGATTTAGAAAAGCGAGAAATTTAAGAATGAGACACTTGTGCAACATTTGGGAATCTTTATTGCAGAAACGTTTCGATAGTAGTGGCTTCTTCAGTCCAATACAGAGAAGAACGGTGGAAGATGAGAAGTTTAAGGTAATCAGTCCCTCAGCCTGGAGCCATGTGTTCAGTACATCAATCTTGACAGAAGTACAGCATATACGCGATGAGGCTCATACACCACAGTCAAGTGAGTTGAAGCAGCAGGAGGCGGAGTCACCAGTAGAAAAATCCACTAGTGTAAGTAGGTCATGTCTATTAGTCAGGCAAGCATTGACGAATTCCCTGTATTAAGATCCCAAAATGTTGCTGTGTCTAACATGTGATGTAAATGGTTAAGAAAACTGACAAGTTGAAGCATAAGACTTGTGCAACAATGGTCTTATTCTTCACCTCTCCGCTGCAGAGGGTATATTCCAAATACTTTGTATTCTAAATGCCCTCTCTCTCTCTCTCTCTATCTCTCTCTCTCTCTCTCTCTCTCTCTCTTAGAATGCTGTTCTCTCCTAGCATCTTTTCTTTCAAAGAGGGTGAGGTATCACAAAAATATTAAATTCGTTTACTGCTAACATTGCTCGCCGGAGCTTTAAACTATTAGAACCTCCTCTAAACACCCTGTAATGTACTCTCGAAACTGTTATAGTATTGGGAATGAAAGGTAATCAAGTTGGACCCCAAGAATGGGAGAGAACCCCAAGCGTCACTTATCAGGGATGTACCTTACACCCCACTCCTCAAGGAAGGTTCCTTGATGACTCTGAGGGGCTCTTGATAAAAGAAATTGGACAACCTTCCTTTCCTGTAATCGAACCTGTCTCCTATTCCCCCAGATACACCATGAACCCTTGGGGTTTAGCGCTTCCATATACTACTGCTACTACTATTAAGAATAATAATATACTTCAGAAGGAATAAAGATCTCTTACCTAATATGTCCACTAAAACAACTTGCTGAAGTGAGAGATACGAGAGGAAGCTTGGAGTGAATTTTATGTAAAGTATTATAGTGTATGAAGTGACCTTAGGGAACACCCTGATAAGTAGTATAAGATATATTTTCCGAGCAAAGATATAATTCTTCAAGGAAAAACTGATTAAGTTTCGGCTGGAGGCACTTGATCGGGCAAGCTGTGATGACTGTGTAGGCTTGTGCTCTGTAGGTAGCAATACCCTGCTGGCTAACCATACCACGGGTGGGGATAGAACCCGCGAACAGAGAGTCATAAAACTCCAGACCGACGCGCTAGCCACTGGGCCAGTTGGCTACAATAAGATTCATCTAACTAGGTATATTTATACACCACAGGAAGATTAGCATAGGCCACCACTGTGACCACAAATGCAAGTTTTTAAAGACGAATCTATCGCCAGCGTGGCCGTGACTAACTCTAGCTCAAGTCCCCTCAAAGCCGTCAACATGACTCACGAAATCGTATGACACGATTGCAAACAAACCATACCACGGGAGGGTTCTATCCCCGTGGTATGGTTTGTTTGCAATCGAGTCGTTCGATTTCGTGAGTCTTAACAGCCTGGCTGACAAGATGATCTGCTCAGATTCATCAAGACTACGGTGATAAACACCTTCATTTAGGCTGAGGGAATGATCACCTCGTCTTCTACCGTCATCAGTTTAAACGCCTCTAATTAACCTCTGTACTGAATTGATAAAGCCACTGGTTGGTGCTACGTCTTCATAAGAAAGATATCCAGGTGTTGCACATGTGTCTTATTCATTAACTAGTCAGTATTGTATACTATTACTGTTACCATAAGCAGCTCTGGACAGGGCTTCAGATTTAGAAAAACTCGAATGTAGACACAAAAGATCCTTCTTTTTACACCTAGTAATTTCCTGTTACGTTCGGCGCTAATTTGTGTAATTAGTGTATTCGTTATATAATCAAATTTCCGTTGCGCTCATAATACATACCGCCTACTTTAACCGATTTTCTTGAACATTTACCTAATTCTTTGTACATTTAACGTTTGTTAGTGTATTCAGTTATCAGTTATCAGTTTTATTCCTAATGAAATATCGGCACATGACGGTCTACAGCCACCCAAACTACCTGGATGGAAACACCACAATCCAGTGCAGACACAACTAGGTGCCACTGTACATACAGTTCATGAACTGAATGCCCTGAACTTCATGAGACAGCTGAAACACTGATACTGAGACACAGGTAAGTTCGCCAGGACGGGTCCTGGTCCGGGTCTCCTTCATGCGGTGACCCGGCTGTGGCTCTCCATAGGGAGAGTGCCATAACGTTTTTATCAAAGCAGCGGGTGTAATACTTAAGACTACTTGTCCTACTTGCACTCGTGTTCCTTTATGTCAGGGGTCCTCAGCCTGCGGCCCGCGGGCCACATGTGGCCCTTCTAGGAAATGATTGCTTCCCTCACATGAAATTATGAAGCTACTTTTAGGAAGGTTCTACACTGCACTGTGTCAACAAAAGCGTGCGGCTCTCATTATACATTTGACCATCAATTGTGCCCCACTTGTGTAGGAAAGTTGAGAACCACTGCTCTAGGTAACCCGGCCTCTTTTGCAGGTATCCTTCTTAGGCAATTCACATTCTCAAGATGGAAATAAGTAATTCCAAAATTCCTTTTCCTAGCTGAGACGCCGAGAAAATACAAAATTTCTCACTTAAATTTTGATTAAGGACAACAACAGCAGCAGTGGGTAGTTTCTGGTGCACGATGCGAGTCAAAAGTAAATCTTGTTACGCAGTCTCTTGTTCATATCAAAGTAGATACTTGTACAATTTGATATTACACTTTATTACACAGGTTACAATTTAACAGTTTAGTAGTACAATATGAATACAGTCTTTTCGTACTAAGTAATTCCATCTTTCACTTTCCTCTCTCATCTTCCTTCTCTCTTCTATCTGTCTGGTTGTCTCTGTCTGCTCCAGATTATAGTGAACTATGGATGACTTTAATAGCGACAGAAGCTTGTTCACGCAAGATGGCCGGCTTTTAAATTATCTGGGCAGAACAAGACTATTACAACCCAGGATTCCAAATGGCCTGTTATCCCGGGTGTAATGGGAGCAAAATAAACACAGCAGAAAAAGTTTAGACTTATATTATCCTTCACCAATTTAGAACAGCAATGTGTACACTATGTACAGTGATAAGTATAGTGCACTCCACGGTAAGCAAGGCAGAAATAGAAGCCACAAGATAGACCGTGCTGCAACCAGCTCTAGAATGGGAATGACAAAGGCAGACAGGAGAGCGGTACCCACATAACCTCTGCGATTACCAAAACCATCTTCTTATTGGCTAGAACCTGGTCACTAGTTGAACGACGGGGCCCCATCATCAGCTCTTAGCAACCTGGTTCGCTGGTTGGGGGAGATAGCCTGTAAATGAGGGTGTGTACATGCGCCGAATAAAGGTTACGTACTCTTTGCATGCCACAAAGACTGGGTCGGATTTTGCAAGAGTGATTACATGAGGTAGAGAGGGAGAGAGCAACACCTTATCGTCAGGGGTCAGATAACAGTGGGACGAGAACTTTAAGCTAACTCAACTGCATGAAATAAAATATCTTTACGCAAATGCCCGCAGTATGTAAAACAAAAATGTGAATTAATCGTATATTCCCAAGTGGAAAATCCAAATCTCGCTTTAAATTATTTTTTATTTGATCCAGAGAAAACCTAATAGCAGAAATGACCCTAACTGAACTTTCAATATTATTAATAAAGCTCGCACTCATTACAGAAGTGGTTACCTGGATGTTACCTGGAGGTTATTCCGGGGATCAACGCCCCCGCGGCCCGGTCCATGACCAGGCCTCCCGATGGATCAGGGCCTGATCAACTAGGCTGTTACTGCTGGCAGCACGCAGTCCGACGTACGAGCCACAGCCCGGCTGATCCGGCACTGACTTTAGGTATCTGTCCAGCTCTCTCTTGAAGGCAGCCAGGGGTTTATTGGCAATTCCTCTAATGCTTGATGGGAGGCTGTTGAACAGTTTTGGGCCCCGGACACTTATGGTGTTTTCTCTTAGTGTACCAATGGCGCCCCTACTTTTTATTGGGGGCATTTTGCATCGCCTGCCCAGTCTTTTACTTTCGTAGGGAGTGATTTCTGTGTGCAGATTTGGGACCATTCCTTCCAAGATTTTCCGTTAAATGACTATATATATTAATAACCAAGTGCTAAAGGCATTATGTAATGGTATATGAATGTGCTTTTATATATTCATCTTAATGGGAACAAGATAATTATATCATGTGTTGTGTACCCCCCCTCCCCCCACATCAACATGACGCCCTCTGTATGACAGTTACAGTAATTTGTATGAGCAAAGAGGCAATATTAGTGACTTTAATGTGTCAGAGAGACCAGGAGGTCGTCACACACGTCAATATCTTTAAGGACAAATTTTTAACTCAATCTGTCAACTCTGCTACTCGAGGTAATAATACAATCATGAAACCAGAGAAGAGTGATCACATCATCCTGCAGTTCAACAGCTGTGCCAGTGGCAGTGGAGTATACCTGGAGAGAGTTTCGTGGGTCAACGCCCCCGCGGCCCGGTCTGTGACCAGGCCTCATGGTGTATCAGGGCCTGATCAACCAGGCTGTTACTGCTGGCCGCACGTAATCCAACGTACGAACCACAGCCCGGGTAGTCAGGTACTGACTTCAGGTGCCTGCCCAGCGCCTGCTTGAAGACAGCCAGGGGTCTATGGGTAATCCCCCTGATGTATGCTGGAATGTATGCAGTTTACAACAGAAACAGTACTGAATTAACAGAGGTAGTTGTAACCCATATTTTCCATCAATTTTCATCTCTCCTATGAATTTCTTTGCCATTTTTTCCAATATGGTACAGAATATTGCCCCTGTTCTCTTGCCGGTAGTGGCTGGAGGGAGGGAAGAGAGCCTTTTGTTTTTCAATCCTAAATATAGGTAGAATTGAAGGTATATAGTGTTTCTCTGTAGATGGCCTTGGTATGTACCTCAATCCATACCACGGGTGGGGTTAGAACCCGCGATCAGAGAATCTTAAAACTCCAGACCGTCGCGTTAGCCCCTGGCTAACGCGACGGTCTGGAGTTTCAAGATTCTCTGATCGCGGGTTCTAACCCCACCCGTGGTATGGTTTGTTTGCAATCGTGTCATCACGGTTTCGTGAGTCGTGTACCTCAAAGTCCTCTGTTATGCGTCTTTTCCCCGTGTACTCCCCTCCTCTCCCTCTCTCTTCTCTCTCTCTCTCTCTCTCTCTCTCTCTCTCTCTCTCTCTCTCTCTCTCTCTCTCTCTCTCTCTCTCTCTCTCTCTCTCTCTCTCTCTGTCTCTCTCTTTGTCTCTGAAGAGGGTCAGGATCAAGGGTAAACAGTTGGAGGATGAAGATACAACTGAGCCATAGAAATACACAGTGATATTTCATTCCTCTCAGGATAGTTGACAAGTACAATAACTTGGATGAAGCAGTGGCGGAGGCAGACTCAATACACAGCTTCAAGAGTAGATATGACAAAGCCCCAGGGGCTAGAAATCAATGATACTTATCGATCGGCAGCGCACTCAGCTCGCATACTGACTGTACGTGGTTCGATCCCCGGCATGGATGGAAACGTTGGGCATGTTTCCTTACACCTGCTGCCTCTGCTCGTCAATCTTTTCCTTCCTACTACTTCTTCCTGCCCACCACTTCTTCCTGCCCACCACTTCTTCCTGCCCACCACTTCTTCCTGCCCACCACTTCTTCCTGTCTACCACTTCTTCCTGCCCACCACTTCTTCCTGCCCACCACTTCTTCCTGCCCACCACTTCTTCCTGCCCACCACTTCTTCCTGCCCACCACTTCTTCCTGCCCACCACTTCTTTCTGCCCACCACTTCTTCCTGCCCACCCCTTCTTTCTGCCCACCACTTCTTCCTGCCCACCACTTCTTCCTGCCCACCACTTCTTCCTGCCCACCCCTTCTTCCTGCCTACCACTTCTTCCTGCCTACCACTTCTTCCTGCCTACCACTTCTTCCTGCCCACCACTTCTTCCTGCCCACCACTTCTTCCTGCCCACCACTTCTTCCTGCCCACCACTTCTTCCTGCCCACCACTTCTTCCTGCCCACCACTTCTTCCTGCCTACCACTTCTTCCTGCCCACCACTTCTTCCTGCCCACCACTTCTCCCTGCCTACCACTTCTTCCTGCCTACCACTTCTTCCTGCCCACCACTTCTTCCTGCCTACCACTTCTTCCTGCCCACCACTTCTTCCTGCCTACCACTTCTTCCTGCCCACCACTTCTTCCTGTCCACCACTTCTTCCTGCCCACCACTTCTTCCTGCCCACCACTTCTTCCTGCCCACCATTTCTTCCTGCCCACCACTTCATCCTGCCCACCACTTCTTCCTGCCCACCACTTCTTCCTGCCCACCACTTCTTCCTGCCCACCATTTCTTCCTGCCCACAACTTCATCCTGCCCACCACTTCTTCCTGCCCACCACTTCTTCCTGCCCACCACTTCTTCCTGCCCACCATTACTTCCTGCCCACCACTTCATCCTGCCCACCACTTCTTCCTGCCCACCACTTCTTCCTGCCCACCACTTCTTCCTGCCCACCATTTCTTCCTGCCCACCACTTCTTCCTGCCCACCACTTCTTCCTGCCCACCACTTCTTCCTGCCCACCACTTCTTCCTGCCCACCATTTCTTCCTGCCCACCACTTCATCCTGCCCACCACTTCTTCCTGCCCACCACTTCTTCCTGCCCACCATTTCTTCCTGCCCACCACTTCATCCTGCCCACCACTTCTTCCTGCCCACCACTTCTTCCTGCCCACCACTTCTTCCTGCCCACCATTTCTTCCTGCCCACCACTTCTTCCTGCCCACCACTTCTTCCTGCCCACCATTTCTTCCTGCCCACCACTTCTTCCTGCCCACCACTTCTTTCTGCCCACCACTTCTTCCTGCCCACCACTTCTTTCTGCCCACCACTTCTTCCTGCCCACCACTTCTTCCTGCCCACCACTTCTTCCTGCCCACCCCTTCTTCCTGCCTACCACTTCTTCCTGCCTACCACTTCTTCCTGCCTACCACTTCTTCCTGCCCACCACTTCTTCCTGCCCACCACTTCTTCCTGCCCACCACTTCTTCCTGCCCACCACTTCTTCCTGCCCACCACTTCTTCCTGCCTACCACTTCTTCCTGCCCACCACTTCTTCCTGCTCACCACTTCTCCCTGCCTACTTCTTCCTGCCTACCACTTCTTCCTGCCCACCACTTCTTCCTGCCTACCACTTCTTCCTGCCTACCACTTCTTCCTGCCCACCACTTCTTCCTGCCCACCACTTCTTCCTGCCCACCACTTCTTCCTGCCCACCACTTCTTCCTGCCCACCACTTCTTCCTGCCCACCACTTCTTCCTGCCCACCACTTCTTCCTGCCCACCACTTCTTCCTGCCCACCACTTCTTCCTGCCCACCACTTCTTCCTGCCCACCATTTCTTCCTGCCCACAACTTCATCCTGCCCACCACTTCTTCCTGCCCACCACTTCTTCCTGCCCACCACTTCTTCCTGCCCACCACTTCTTCCTGCCCACCACTTCTTCCTGCCCACCACTTCTTCCTGCCCACCACTTCTTCCTGCCCACCATTTCTTCCTGCCCACCACTTCTTCCTGCCCACCACTTCTTCCTGCCCACCACTTCTTCCTGCCCACCACTTCTTCCTGCCCACCATTTCTTCCTGCCCACCACTTCATCCTGCCCACCACTTCTTCCTGCCCACCACTTCTTCCTGCCCACCACTTCTTCCTGCCCACCATTTCTTCCTGCCCACCACTTCTTCCTGCCCACCACTTCTTCCTGCCCACCACTTCTTCCTGCCCACCACTTCTTCCTGCCCACCATTTCTTCCTGCCCACCACTTCTTCCTGCCCACCACTTCTTCCTGCCTACCACTTCTTCCTGCCCACCACTTCTTCCTGCCCACCACTTCTTCCTGCCCACCACTTCTTCCTGCCCACCATTTCTTCCTGCCTCACTTCTTTCTTTCTTTCCTTCCTCCCCCCCCTCTCTCTCTCTCTCTCTAATTTCTTGCTTTTCTCCCTTTCTCGTTCCCTCCCTGTCTCTCTCCCTCCCTCTCCCTGTCTCCCTCCTTCACTGCCTGCCTCCCTCCCTCTCTCCCCGTCTCTCTCCCTCTCTCTCTGCCTCCCTCCCTGTCCCTGTCTCCCTCCTTCCCTGCCTCCCTCCCTCTCCCTGCCTTCCTCCCTCTCCCTGCCTCCCTCAATATCTCTCTGTCTCCCTCTCTATCTCCCTGCCTTCCTCCCTCTCTCCCTGTCTCCCTCCTTCCATGCCTTCCTCCCTGTCCCTGCCTTCCTCTCTCCCTGCCTCCCTCCCTCTCCCTGTCTCCCTCCTTCCCTGCCTTCCTCCCTCTATCCCTTCCTCCCTCCCTCTCCCTACCGTCCTCTCTCTCTCCCTCCCTCCCTCTCTCTCCCTCCCTCTCCCTGTCTCCCTCCCTCTCTCCCTACCTCCCTCTCTCCCTGCTTCCCTCCCTTTCCCTGTCTCCCTCCCTCTCCCTGCCTCCCTCCCTCTCCCTGCCTTCCTCCCTCTCTCCTTGTCTCCCTCTCTCTCCTTGCCTCCATCCCTCTTCATGTCTCCCTCCCTCTCTCCCTGCCTTCCTCCCCCTCTCCCTGCCTTCCTCCCTCTCTCTCTGCCTTCCTCCCTCTCTCCTTGCCTCCCTCTCTCTCCCTGCCTCCCTCCCTCTCCCTGCCTCCCTCCCTCTCTCCTTGTCTCCCTCCCTCTCCCTGCCTCCATCCCTCTCCATGTCTCCCTCCCTCTCTCCCTGCCTTCCTCCCCCTCTCCCTGCCTTCCTCCCCCTCTCCCTGCCTTCCTCCCTCTCTCCCTCCCTCCCTCTCTCCCTGCCTTCCCCTCTCTCCCTGCCTCCCTCCCTCTCCCTGCCTCCCTCTCCCTACCTCCCTCCCTCTCTCCTTGTCTACCTCTCTCTCCCTGTCTACCTCCCTCTACCTGTCTCCCTCCCCCTCTCCCTGCCTTCCTCCCCCTCTCCCTGCCTTCCTCCCCCTCTCCCTGCCTTCCTCCCCCTCTCCCTGCCTTCCTCCCTCTCTCCCTGCCTTCCTCCCTCCCTCCCTCCCTCTCCCTGCCTCCCTCTCTCCCTCCCTCTCCCTGCCTCCCTCACTCCCTCTCTCTCTGCCTCCATCCCTCTCCATGTCTCCATCCCTCTCTCCCTGCCTTCCTCCCTCTCTCCCTGCCTCCCTCCCTCTCTCCTTGTCTCCCTCTCTCTCCCTGCCTCCCTCTCCATGTCTCCCTCCCTCTCTCCCTGCCTTCCTCCCCCTCTTTCTGCCTTCCTCCCTCTCTCTCTGCCTTCCTCCCTCTCTCCCTCCCTCTCCCTGCCTCCCTCTCTCCCTGCCTCCCTCCCTCTCCCTGCCTCCCTCTCTCCCTCCCTCCCTCTCCCTGCCTCCCTCACTCCCTCTCTCTCTGCCTCCATCCCTCTCCATGTCTCCATCCCTCTCTCCCTGCCTTCCTCCCTCTCTCCCTGCCTCCCTCTCCCTGCCTCCCTCCCTCTCTCCTTGTCTCCCTCTCTCTCCCTGCCTCCATCCCTCACCATGTTTCCCTCCCTGCCTTCCTCCCCCTCTCCCTGCCTTCCTCCCCCTCTCCCTCCCTTCCTCCCTCTCTGCCTCCCTCCCTCTCTCTTTGTCTACCTCTCTCTCCCTGTCTACCTCCCTCTCCCTGTCTACCTCCCTGTCTCCCTGCCTTCTTACCCTCTCCCTGCCTTCCTCCCCTTCTCCCTGCCTTCTCTCTCTCCCTGTCTCCGTCCCTCTCCATGTCTCCCTCCCTCCCTCCCTGCCTTCCTCCCCCTCTCTCTGCCTTCCTCCCTCTCTCCCTCCCTCTCCATGTCTCCCTCCCTCTCCCTGTCTCCCTCCCTCTCTCCCTGCCTTCCTCCCCCTCTCCCTGCCTTCCTCCCCTTCTCCCTGCCTTCCCTCTCTCCCTGTCTCCGTCCCTCTCCCTGTCTCCCTCTCTCTCCCTCCCTACCAACACTAAGTACCACACACTCCCTACTGCCACAACAGACACAACAAGTGTCATCAATAAGTTTTGGGAAAACTTTTAATAAATCTTTCTCTGAAACCTTTCTAATCTTTCCTTACCTCATCCCTTCCCCCCTCCCCCTGTCCTTCCCCTCCCCCTCTCCCCATCTCTTCCCTTTTCTCTCTCATGCACATTTCTCTCCTTCCTACATCCGTCTCCTCTCTCTCCTTCCTTCTCCTCCTTCCCATCATTCTCGTACTTTCCCTCATCCCTATATCTACCTTTCCTCTCCCCTCCCCTCACCGTCTTCCCCAACCTCATTTTCTCATGTTTCCCTTCCCATCTTTCAATTCTCTCACACCCCATCCTTCCCCTTTCTCCCTCCCTATCTCTATCCCTTTTTACTCCCCCTCCCCATCTCGTCTTCGTTTCTCCAGTCTCTCACTCATCTCTCTCATTCCGTATCTCCTTCCCATCTCTTCTCCCATTTACATTATTTCTATTTGCACTCCTCTTCCCTCCCCCCTATCATTTCTCCCTTCCCCCTTTTATTTTTCTTCGCGCTCCTCTTTTCCTTTTTCCTCTCTCTCTCCCTATCCTCTTCATCGTATTCCCCTATTCAATCTCCATCCTTCTTGTTCCTCTTCCCTCTCCCTATCTAATTTTCTTCCCTACAGCATGCCAGACTTCCACAGATGAGATTTACCTCGTTTGTAAAAGTTTAACAAAGAGTTCCTGTTGCCGCTTCGTGACTCCCAAAATCGATCTTGAAGGTTGATCAGGTGCTGATCCACCGGGAGGCCTGGTCATGGACCGGGCCGCGGGGGCGTTGATCCCCAAAATAACCTCCAGGTAAGTGAAGGTGTATTGGGGCCTCCCTGAGAGGGACTCATCTTCCCCTAAGGCTTCTGGTCGTAGGTTTCTCGTGTTTTGTTTAATTTCCATGCTGAAAATTCTAAGGACAAGTACTCGAATTGAGAATACAATATTGTTTCCACAAGCTTTTGTTGTTGGGGAGCCATCTTGAGGTATACCTCATGTTCTCCTTTTTTGGGATCCCTTTCTCAAAGCAGTTCCTGTCAAGGTATGATCATCTCACACGGTGAGTGTCCGGGTTAGATTCCCGGCGAGTTTTGAAACATTGGACGTTTTTCCTTACACCGGTTGTCTATGTTCACCTATCAGTAAAATGAATACATGCGTGTAGGTCACATCCTGGGGAAAATTACTAACCTAATTTGCGGGAAATGCTCAGCATAACAAGCGGCTTTCTATATAGTATTATGTCATTGATGTCAGCTATGGTCTGTATACCTTGTACATGTACTGGTAGTAAATAAAGATATTATTATTAGGAGAGACATGACACAGGTAGAATGGATTACCTAGATGGAAAAGTTCTCTCGCATTCACTTTCTGGATGTTTATCATGAAAGTGTAGGCAATCCTCTTTATGTTAGAACACAAGAAAGAAGGAGCACTGCAGCAGGTCTACTGGCCCATGCTAGGCTAGTCCAAGTCACCTACTGGCCTAAGCTAGTCAGGTCCAAGTCACATCCGCTTAAGAGTGGATGTGACTTGGACGTGGTAAGAGGTCAATTTCCAGTTCTATGTGAATGGATATACGTCTTGGAGCTATCTTCTTCGCAAGAGATCATTTTAATTGTTCCAGACATGAAAGAGTTACCGAAGCGTTTATAAAGGGCAAAATCTCCAAAACATTGCTATTGCAATCAATCAGGGGTTACGAACGGCTTAACAAAAATTCTGAAGAGAATAGATGGATTGATTGTGCTCACACAAGATCCTCAGTCGTCCATCAAATAGTCACTATGGACCTCTTCAGAAGCAACATATTTTCGACTTGGAGCACAGCTACGCAGTCAGTGAAGAATATGCTGACGCCACTACGACGAGGACCAAGAGCACCAAAAGTATTTTCTGTCAGAGATGTATGAAACCTACTGGACACCATCCGAGGCCAAGGAAACCCATTCTTGGAGGTCAATGAAGACCTCATCAACCAGAACAGAGGAATCTGTGAGGAGAAGGATGTATCGGGAGGGAAGCAGTATGACTTGTTCGTAAAGAACACGATTATCAACACAATTCCTAATCTTAATTCACCTATCAAGCAGAATTTTTTGTTAGGCTTTACAAAGCCACAGAGCAACGGAAGATCTCACAGCTTAAAACAAACACATCTCTTTACTAGGACGTATATCATATAAACATTGACAAAGGGGTGTACTTAAACATTTTTTCTCCTAAGAAGCACACTCATTCTCACCGTCGATGATTAATGGGAATGGAAAAACATGTACCGCTCCAAAAATATGGACATGATTCACTGCCTTGTGAAAAAAACAGCAAGTTTGATCTATAGGTTGACAGAGCAGTCTATGTCATATGACTGATACAAGATGACAGGAAGGTTATTCATCTTTTGGATCCCCATGGAATGGGAACCTTTGAGGAAAGTACTTCTTCAAACACCTTCAATCAAAGCTAGAAAAAAAAATTGCCATGGCTTGACATTACTCGGCAACTGTACCAAAAATTGTTTATCGATTAGGATCAAAGGAATTCCGAAGGACTGGACTTTCTCTGTAAGAGCATCAACAAAATGGAACTTTCCGATTTTGGGGGGGATGGAGCTATGCATCAATTTCACTCCCCAGGAGACCTGAGCGTCACTTTTGGTAATGGACAGACATCGAGGTCCTGGAGATGATATACAAAGTACAACCATGAAGCTGACATACGGATTATCCACCATATCCTTCATCATCCACTGAATTGTAAAGCTTCAACTGTTCTGGTGAAGACTTCAGACTCCGCGATATAATTATTATTCTGGTTCACTGATTAACGAAGAATGCATCATCGTGGTGAAGTACAGAATTGGGGAAACACAAAGAATCATGAACATCTGAGAACTGACAGATGCCACTGGACCAGAGCCAAGTGCAGCTCTTTCCTTCTTCGTGGCTCTGACTGGATGCCACTCCACTAGCCTCTGAAGGGACGTTAAAAAAAAAAGCGCTTTAAAGCCTGGAAAATGTGTCCAACATATATACAAATGCTACAGATGTATTGGCTTATCTAATAAATAGTGCATTGGAACAACTTTAACTTTAACAATTGAAGGTTCAGATCTACGTAGGAGGATCTATGACAGTCAATTAAGAAAATGTTTTACAAAATTCTAAGCGTGGAACGTATTCCAGCATCTCAGATGAGCTGTACCAGCACTGCTGAAGAGCGGTTTACCAAGCAAGAGTATGGGCGTCATGGGCGTCTCCCCATGACCTAACATGTCATAAACCTTTATGACTGCAGGAGTGAAGCGACTAAGCTCTTTCCATAATGGGCCACAATTCTTGTAGTTGCAACGGTGTGCCAGGAGCTCGAGATATACTGATGCAAAAAAATATGTTGCAGTGCATGCAGTTACAGGATGCAACCCTCCCTTGTACAGCAAAATACTCTGAAAATGCATGTAGCTGTTATTTTACATTTCGGTAACCGATTGTTCATTTTCTGCTCTAGACCTAAACCAGTACGCAGTCCTGCAAACAGTCACTGTGGTAGCTCGTAATATTTCAGACCATCTAAGGATTTTAGGCATCTTTAGGTGTTATTTTTGGGGGAGTAACTCATTATTGATGTTATGCCCTATACACGATAGTTTAGCACTATTACCTCAACTATTAATGATTCTGAATTAGTGATTCACTGTTAATTGTATCTTTAAATTTATGGAATGCAGACTGACTTTTCAGTATTCCCGGCGATGTATATTATTTTCAAAGCCTCGTTCAAGGACCTGCAAGACTGAACCAGGGAGTCAGTCTTCTCTCACCTGCAAAAGCAACCGCTCAATAAGAAACTCCCTAATTGACTCTTAGTAATAATTTATCACAAATTATTAACACTGATGGATCTAAGCAGGAGTCTACTGGCAGGGCTGCAGCTGCTCTTGTTACCTCCATAGTTAAGAATGATACGAACTATATTGATTTAGGCATAAGAATTAACTGACTCAAGAAATCGTAATGACACGATTGCAATCGTGTCATTACGATTTCTTGAGTCATGTTGACGGCAGTGAAGGGACTTGAGCTAGAGTTCGTCACGGCCACGCTAGCTGGAGATTCGTCTGTAAAAACTTGCATTTGTGGTCACAGAGGTGCCTGTGCTAACTTTCCTATGGTGTAGAAATATACCTAGTTGGATGAGTCTTATTGTGGCTAGCTGGTCTAGTGGCTAACGCGACGGGCTGGAGTTTTGAGACTCTATGACCGCGGGTTCAATCCCGGCCGGGGGTATGGTTTATAAGAATTAACAACTAGGCGTCTACACTGCAAACTGAATTATTTGTCATCCTAATGGCGCTAAAGTTAACTTATGACACTGGTCTTGCATTTGTTACTGATTCTGCGTCATCACTGAAGACTCTTGACTTACATAATGATTCTAACATGCTCAATGGAGAAGCCAAATATACTAAAAAAGTCCGTGTTAAAGGAATTAATGTACATTTGTTATGGATTTCATAAAACACGGAATTACTCCTTCATGATGAAGTTGATAAGTAAGCCACAGGAAGAATCATGAAGGAAAATGTAGAACAGAACTTTGGTATATCGGTATTTGGTACTAGGAATAATGTTAGGACAGAAGTAATGAAACTGAATGTTATACGTAGATAAGTACGTTAATGGAGCAACTTGTAAAGTGAACAAACTGACTGATGTTGTAGTAGCCAGACTTAGGCTTAGTAATAATGGCTGAATTACCGACAAAATGCCAGGTAAATTAACACAGATGAAACTAGTGTGACATTTTTATTTTGGAAACGTTTCGATCTCCAGGAGCTCTATCAACGGCTTGACAAAACTCCTGGAGAGTGAAACGTTGCCACAAGGAAATGTCACATTACTTGCATCTGTGTCCTTTTACCTAACAGACTTAGGCTTGGTTGCAAGTATTTCTGACAATTTGGCAGACACACAGATGATGACCAAATGTAAAGTATGTGGCCAGTCTTATGGTCATTATCTTGACCACTATGTATTTAATTCTCCAGTTATTGAGGAATATAGAGATAGTATAATAACTTACGTGATTATTTTTTTATTATTAACACATCGGCCGTTTCCCACCAAGGCAGAGTGGCCCGAAAAAGACAAACTTTCATCATTCACTGTCTTGTCAGAGGCGTGCCTACACTACAGTTATAAAACTGCAACATTAACACCCCTCCTTCAGAGTGCAGACACTGTACTTCCCATCTCCAGGACTCAAGTCCGGCCTGCCGGTTTCCCTGAATCCCTTCATAAATGTTACTTTGCTTACACTCCAACAGCACGTCAAGTCCTAAAAACCAGTTGTCTCCATTCGCTCCTGTCTAACACGCTCACGCATGCTTGCTGGGAGTCCAAGCCCCTCGCACACAAAACCTTCTTTACCCCCTCCCTCTGGTGGCTCTGGTGGCCTGGTGGTTAACGCTCTCGCTTCACACGGTGAGGGCCTGGGTTCGATTCCCAGCCAGAGTAGAAACATTGGACGTGTTTCTTTCCACCTGTTGTCTATGTTCCCCATCAGTAAAATGGGTACCTGGGTGTTAGTCGACTGGTGTGGGTCGCATCCTGGGACACTGACCTATGGAGGCCTGGTCACAGACCGGGCCGCGGGGGCGTTGACCCCCGGAACTCTCTCCAGGTAATCCTCCAGGTAATCCAACCTTCCCTAGGCCGACCCCTACCCCGCCTTCCCCCCACTACAGATCTCTATATTCTCGAAGTCATTCTATTTCGTGATCATATAAATCTGTAGTGGAGGGAAGGCGGGGTAGGGGTCGGCCTAGGAGAGGTTGGAGGGAGGGGGTAAAGGACGTTTTGTGTGCGAGGGGCTTGGACTTCCAGCAATCGTGCATGAGCGTGTCAGACAGGAGCGAATGGAGACAAATGGTTTATCGGACTTGATGTGCTGTTGGAGTGTAAGTAAGGTAACATTTACGTGATATATGTTATATATAAATGAAAATAAGATACCAGATATATTAAGTATATTTCCTAGATTTGCTTAATACAATTGTTAACTGTAGATATAAATCCCGATGTACTCCTGTGAACCCTTCTGGGGCCTAGTTCCTAGGCCTTTTATTTATACGTATGCTCTTGCGCATCCGTCCTCAGAATGGATATGTGATGCACAATAAACCAGTTGACTCGGCGGCTAAATCTAAATATTGCAAGATGCATGACAGGTGCATTTGCATAAGGCTTGAGAGTATGTCATGTGATTTTTATCCACCTACAAGTGAAAACATGACCCACCAAGTGGGTCTTACTGCAGCCGCTCTGCACCAGAAATTGTTGGAGTGTTCATTCTTGTCTTGATTTCTCTACTTATCCAGAAAAAACTGATATGCAAATTCAACAATAAATGTTGAATATGTAACTTTTTCTTTCTATGCCACCAGCCGCAGGGTATGACTGGACACCCTGAGAGGGATGCATCCAGTGCAGACTCACCCCTGCCAACCTTCCAGATAAGAGAAAATTCCCAAGAAGCCAGGGATTCCTACCAGATAATACCTTTACAATCATAGCAAATCACAAATAAAAAAAAAAAACTATCAGTCTCACCTACTACATCACCCTAGTCTTTTTCTTTTTCGTTCCTCCTCTTCTTCCCTATTTCTTCCCTTCCCACTCCCACTTCCTACATCACTCCCGGCCTATCTACCGCATCATTATAGCTCCCCCTTACCCCCCTCCCCAGCATCCGGCAAAGCCGCCAGATGACTCGATAAATTCTACTTTTCGGAGGACAAAAACTTTTCCCTGTATATATGTGTGTGTGTGTGTGTGTGTACTCACCTAGTTGTGGTTGCAGGGGTCGAGTCATAGATCCTGGCCCCGTGTGTGTGTGTGTGTGTGTGTGTGTGTGTGTGTGTGTGTGTGTGTGTGTGTGTGTGTGTGTTGTGTTTGTGTGTTGTGTGTGTGTGTGTGTGTGTGTGTGTGTGTGTGTGTGTGTGTGTGTGTGTGTGTGTGTGTGTGTGTGTGTTATGTATGTGTGTGTGTGTGTGTGTGTGTGTGTGTTGTGTCTGTGTGTGTTTGTGTGGGAGTCTGTGATTGTTTGTGTGTGTGTGTCTACATCTGCGTCCACAATTCATTTCCTATGAAAGTAAGAGAAATACTGGAAAATACCACTAATGAAAAACAGGGAAGAAATAAGCCCACTAGAGTAAAACTTAAGTATAAAGGTACAAAGGTTTAGCAATACCTCCCCTTCACACATAAAGACGATGACCAACAAGCGACTGGCTCTCCTGATGACAGAACTTGATCATTTCCTCAAGTTAGTTTTAATCAACCGGGATGTAGTTCATACAGCCTGGATGATCAGACCATCCACCATAAGGTCTAGTCTGGGACCGGGCCGCGGGGGCGCTGACCCGCGGAACGCTTTCCAGGCAGGCTCCAACCAGACTTCAGTTCAATATAAGATGCTGAACTTTTAATCTCCTGCCTCTCTCTCACCTTTCTCAGAGGTTCTCTTAATTTTCTCTTTTCTCCGAGATTAATAAATCCTCTTAAAACAATCCTGCTTATTCTTTCTATATAACTAAAACTACCTTACCAACCATTCTCCAAACTTTTTTTTTTTCGTTAAATATTACGCGCATATTTGCTGGGCAGTCCCAGAGGATGTTCCCACTGCTTCTACCACCTCACTGCAACCTCCACTGTGCTTTACGTTAATACAGTTAACACAACAGTGCTTGATTTATCATACTCCCATTCATTTTGGTTTTGCACTGAATCACACACTTTGTTTTAACAGTTCTCCACGGTCTTCCTAACTTACCTTCCATCATCTGATATTTACCAAGCCCTTAATAAACCCGTCGGCTCATACTCTCATTCCCGAACATGTAGAATAATTCAGACGTCGGAGAACACGGGTAAGTTACCCCAGTGGGGTAAATTACCCCAGTGGGGTAAATTACCCCAGTGGGGTAATGTACCCCATAAGGGCTCAATAAACGTATAAATAAAATTGCACAAAAAAAATTTAATAAGAGAGGCAAGTTATATTTTTTCAAACAAATAATATTTAGTCTACTGGGTAATTTTGCTGTACACAAATTTGTTTTGGGGTAATACCCAAAAAAGTTCGCCGGCCTCTGATTTAATTTACACTCACTCCATGTCTCCTCAACCTGCCTTTTTTTTCATCCTTAAACGTTCAAGACCTTCTGAAGAACGAAAAGACATATTGGTTAGAGATATATAAATAGAACAGAAAAATCATACCTGGGTGAGAGAGGTCAGAAAGCTATCTGCGAAACTGATAGTAACTCAAAATATTTTTTTCTTTTATGCAAAACCCAAGGCAAGAAACACCTCGGGTATTTGATCGTCACACGAGAAAGATGAGTTTCACTGGTGACGAAGATGAGTGAAACACTGAACACACATTACAGCTCAGTGTTCAGTGAACCATTAAATTCTGCCAACAATAACATTGTTGGCATAACTCTAGTTGACCTTACGCCTTTGATAGAATGCTCATGCACTCTGCCACAGACTCACACTACCAGGACTCTATATTCATCTAGAATAATAGAGTCCTGGGAGTGAGAGTCTGTGACTTGCCTTACTGATATTGGGTCAGACACAGGCCTCGTCTCACAAATTCAAAGCTGTGCAAGAAAGGTATATAATACCGACAAGATGAAAGTTAAGACACATGTGCAACATCTGGATATCTTTATTGTAGACGTTTCGCCATCCAGTGGCTTTATTAACACACATTCTAAGACATAATTAGAAGATAGTAGAACTATATACAAAAGATGAGGTAATCAGTCCTTCAACCTTGGAGCTGGTGTTGAGAGCACCGTGGCTATAGTGATTCTGGAGCAAAGGCAAGGAGACTGGCGGTTATATAGGCGTCAGTGGATAGGGACGTGTAGCAGACGAGGACATAGTCACTGGTAGGTGGGATTCCCCAGTGGAAGTAGATCCTACCCAAACGGATGGGTTAGTTGTAGTAGCCGTGAAGGTCTTGTAGATGTCCTCTGAACCAAGATTCTAATTATGTCCAAGAATCTGTATTGATAAAGCCACTGGATGGCGAAACGTCTACAATAAAGATAATCAGATGTTGCACATGTGTCTTAACTTTCATCAAACTCAAAGCCACTGAGAATGCATAAAATCACCTAAAATTTACCTCTCTAGATAGCAGGAGAAAAACTGTATCTAATGGTTTACATACGACTGATGCTCAGGGATTACTTTCACATCCGTGAACTAAAATTTTCCACCATGAAAAAAGAATCTCTTTAGATAGTGCCAAGTGTCTCATTTAAATGCACAACTTTGATTAGTACACTGAGAGATAAAGCAATAAGTATGAAGGATCAAAACTTCTCAACTTTCTCCCCTCAAATAAAGGGTTAAGACAAAGCAAGACAAGCTACAGCATATATATAAAAAAATAAGGAATAATGAATCTAATATTTACCTGCCATATTACATAATCATGATAAAGGAAAGACCAGCCATTCTGTGAAGGTGTATAAAGTTAAACACTCATTTGTCAGGAGGGAAGTAACTCCCTGGATGGTTGCTGTTTGTCAGTGTTTATATATGCAGAGGAGAGGAAGACCTGGTGGCAAGGGGAGAGAGAGAGAGAGAGAGAGAGAGAGAGAGAGAGAGAGAGAGAGAGAGAGAGAGAGAGAGAGAGAGAGAGAGAGAGAGAGAGAGAGAAGCCACTGCTCTCAAAAATAGAAGAGAGATTCGCTTAAGCCAAACAAAGAAAATATAAAGCCATGTAGAATTATGTTTGTGACATGGAAACCAGCCAGCCTACAATTCTAGGCACCTGCTAGTCTAAACAAGTGACAACAATGGTACACAAGTATTTTGCTGTCTGAATATCCTGTCCTCACCAACAAAGTAATTATTCCCTGCAAGAAGGAAGACTTTCTTCGAAACAAAGAGTACAATGATCTGACAAAACCTACGACACACAACCTAAAGAACAAGTTAACCACAAAATACATCTATATACCCCACGGGGTTAAAGAGGAAGCAGCAAACATAACACAAAGAAACAAAAAGAAACAGCTGAAACTGGGCAGTTTAGGATGCCGTCAAAACTCACTTCCCCTGGTTCATACCTAAGTGGCTAAACATCTGGAGCACGAGCAAGCCAGGTAAAAAGCGCGTGTAGTTAAGGGAACCTCCAGGCTCCAGCAGCTACGATAAAGCTCACCTTCTCTTCACAAAGCAACTCTCCTGAGTCCTCTGCAATGAGAGCTCCGGCGTGTGCTAACACACACACACACACACACACACACACACCGTCGGGGTAATGCAGCAACACTTCAGCATTCACTGCCAGCAGGGATTTTCCTGAGGATATTTATAATAATTAACAGCAAAGTCGTAGCTGCCGCCTCAGCACAAGCATCCACAGAAACGGTGGTTACTGCATCCAGGTTGAAGCAGCAGCAGTTGTAGGAAAGTTGCACAGGTTGTTGCAGCAGCAAATATTGCAGAAGCCAAGAGCTGCTATATCAGCAGCTGATGCAACTGCAGTTGTTGCGCAAGTTGCTTCAATGGTTGTTGCAACAGCAGTTGCAGCAACATCAGTTCTTACTGCATTCGTAACTGCAGCAACATTTGTACAGCAGCGGTTCTTGCAATAGCTGCAGGTGAAGCAGCAGTTACCGTCGCTGCAGGTGAAGCAGCACCTGCCGTTGCTGCAGCAGAATAGCAGCATTACCAGTAGAAGCAGTAACATATTGCAGCAACAGAAGCAAGAGGTTTAGCAACATCACTAAGAGCAGAAAGTGATGCGGTTACCTCGTACTGAAATTTTAGCTGTGTTTGCTGTGCGAGGTGCTGCGTGGACGCCAAGCCTAGTCTAGGTCCACACTAAGTCCAGTCTTATACTGACTTGCCAGAACTTCCGTCTTCCTTTCACAGCACTTCATTACGTTGGTGACAGCGGATATTATACTAACAGCAGCAACAGCAGCAACAACAGCACCTGCAGCAATTAAGGCAGCAGCAGCAGTAATAGCTTCGACAGTAATCAATCAACCAAGTTTATTCTCTATAAAGATTGCAATGCAGGGTTCACATTTCATAGGATATTGTGTGGTTTACATATTATAAAATACTAATTACAGAGAGGGCCACTATTACACCTAGCATGACTAGGCATTTCGGGCAGATTGCACAAGCAGTAGTCATACCAACAAAGGTAATCATAGTCATAAACAACCACGCTTACTGACGAAAATGATCATTAAATAATCTCTGCATAAGTGTTAAATGCCTCATTACTCAGCTAAAATGCATCTCAACGAATTGAAATTAAAAAAATCTAGTAAAATTTCTTAAGAGCTTCTTTACGAGTTAGTACTTTCTCCACCAACTAATAACAAAAAAAGGCACAATTCCGTGACTGGAACGATACACAAATAACCCGCACATAAAAGAGAGAAGCTTACGACGACGTTTCGGTCCGGCTTGGACCATTGACAAAGTCACACTGTGTGACTTTGTCAATGGTCCAAGTCGGACCGAAACGTCGCCGTAAGCTTCTCTCTTTTATGTGCGGGTTATTTGTGTATCCACCAACTAAATTTTATCATGAAAACAATCCTGAGTTCAAAGCTACTAACACCTTAGCCTGGTTGATCGGGTTCCTATCCTGAAAAAGCACTACATAAACAAAATTTATTTCGGTCTCTGTTCAATCTACAGAGATATCCCTGCATGAGATAACCCCAGCTAACTGCACTTCATCTCAAACATGAGGCCCAGTACCTGTACCTGTGAAACATTAAAGGCAGAGGGACCGTGCAGCGCAACTCTTAGAGACCTACACGATATGCTGTAAGTCAACTCCCTAAATGTCCAGGAACTGGAGATCAACACCCTCAAGAGGAGCTTCAGCTCGACACTCTAGCCTAAGACCAGGGGGGTATAGATTAACACTCTCAGACACGACCTCGTTGACGGTCTGATAAATCAAGCTATTGGTAACTACTGCACACAGTTCAACGCAGGCGCCACAGCCCGGCTGATCAATTCCAACCCCTCTCACCTACGTATTTATCCAGTCTATGAAGCTACCCAAGCTTCAATGACCCTACTAGGTACAATGTTGCACTCATCGACTACTCTATTTAAAAACCAATACTTTCCTATATCCTTTCTAAATCTAAGTTTATCCAATTTGAACAAATTTCTTTGAGTTCTCTCCTGAAGGAATATCCTCTGAACCTTATTTACATCTCCCTTATTTATGCCCATCTTCCCTCAAAAATTTTCCAGATGCAAAATTTTCCAGGCAAAACGCGGTAAAAGAACTTCGGGCGTTCACAGTAATTAAGGGTCTTGATTTAATTTAAACGAAAAGTAAAACCTCTTGAGCATTCACCACCTCAGTAATTTCTCCTGCCTTTAAAGTGACTGTTAGAATACAGCCTAGAGAGAAGTGACGATCAAATATTCTGACTGCAGCGCACTTTACCCAAGGATTGCAATAAGAGATAACACAATAAGTGTAGAGGGACCAAGACTTTTTACTATTCTCCAGTTATGTACAAGACAAATTACCAACAGACCCCTAACTGTCAAGAGGGACCTGGATAAGCTGTTCAAATTAGTTCCGGATCAGCCAGTCTAGCATCAACCAGTATACTTGGTCTGGGACCGGGTCGTAGGGACCATAACCCCCGCATCTGTCTTCAAGTGACTTTCAGATTAACAATGAACAAATATACACAGACACGTGAATAAACAAACATTGTTGCAGCGAAACCTTTAGTACAACGTTTGGTCCAGTACTGGGCTTTATTAAGTACACACTGAACGAAACATTATAACATGGTCTTCCTTGTACACACACTGTCATGGTTACCATCTGTGTGTTGGTGTGCATCATGGCTCAACCTACAGTTGAGTGAGTCCATAGTGTGAGCGAGACACAAGATGTGCCTCGCTCACACTGTGCCTCACCCTGTGTGTACTCGCTCACACTGTGCCTTACCCATACCACCAGATCAATATCCCACATCTTCCATCGACCTGTATATACGGTCAGCTCTCCCCCTGTCCCTCCCACTACCCTTCTCCATATATCTCACCAGGAAGGGCACTTCTCCCTCGATGCCCTTGTTTCATTCCATATATTTTCTCAATTTATGAAACAAACAATAATATAGTATATACAGTGAATAAATTCCATTCTGATAAGTAATTTTTAATAGCCTCTTCAGCCTTATTACCTCAGACGACCCACACGCCTCAAACTTCCCAAAGAACATAAACTACTTTTTTTTTTTATTCGCCGGTATTCTCCCGGCCCGGGTCTTTTCCAAGTAGTGGTGACCCGGCCTTGGCTCCCTATCCGGGGAGTATCTCGAGACCTAAGTCTCCCATGGGAGGAGGTACAAGTACCCCCTCATCTTTGGGACCAAGTGTCCCCAGGCCTAGCCACAGTCCCCGCCCTCACGGGGCTCGTAGGGAGAAGCTAGACCTCTGGTCTGCCATCTGCCCCGCCCCAAAGGGGGTCGTGGGGATGGCAGTCTTGTGAGCTGCAGGTGGTAGCAAGCTCAAACCTTATCTCCCCATGAACTACTGTCTGCTAATACCCTTACTTGCCAAACCCTCCACAGTAACTGAGATGACAGGGTCCTCGTCACACAGAATATGGTTCTGTATATCAGGTAAACAAAACACAAGTATAATTACTGACTGGACGACTGACAACCTGTGTAAACATAACTGACAGGATGGTTAACCACCTGTCCAATAGTAAACACCACTGACAGGGTGGTTAACCACCTGTCCAATAGTAAACACCACTGACAGGGTGGTTAACCACCTGTCCAATAGTAAACACCACTGATAGGATGGTTAACCACCTGTCCAATAGTAAACACCACTGACAGGATGGTTAACCACCTGTCCAATCATAATCACCACTGACAGGATGGTTAACCACCTGTCCAATCATAAACATCACTGACAGGATGGTTAACCACCAGTTAGTGGTAGATAACCACATCAAAACAATAATGAACATCATCATCACATCAACTAGACATCAAATGAGACAAAGCAAGTCTGAACGAAACGTGAGAAAGCATAAGAACATATTTCCTAAACAACGTTTCGGTCCTGGGGCCCTTTCTGAGAAGTGATCAGGTACCAGGACGGAAACGTCACCAGGACACACATCACCTGGGCAGTCACCAGAACACACATCACCTGGGCAGTCACCAGGACACACATCACCTGAGCAGTCATCAAGACACACAGGGGTCAGTTCTAGGACCAGTGCTATTTTTGATATATGCGAACGACATGATGGAAGGAATAGACTCTGAAGTACCCCTATTCGCAGATGATGTGAAGCTGATGAGAAGAATTAAATCGGATGAGGATGAGGCAGGACTGCAAAGAGACCTGGACAGGCTGGACATGTGGTTAAGAAACTGGCTTCTCGAATTCAACCCTGCCAAATGCAAAGTCATGAAGATTGGGGAGGGGCAAAGAAGACCGCAGACAGAGTATAAGCTAGGTGGACAAAAACTACAGACCTCACTCAGGGAGATAGACCTTGGGGTGATCATAACACCGAGCACGTCACCGGAGGCACATATCAACCAAATAACTGCTGCAGCATACGGGCGCCTGGCAAACCTGAGAATAGCGTTCCGATATCTTAATAAGGAATCGTTCAAGACACTGTACACTGTGTATGTTAGGCCCATACTGGAGTATGCAGCACCAGTCTGGAACCCACACCTGGTCAAGCACGTCAAGAAGTTAGAGAAAGTACAAAGGTTTGCAACAAGGCTAGTCTCAGAGCTCAGGGGAATGTCGTACGAGGAAAGGTTGAGGGAAATTGGACTGACGACACTGGAGGACAGAAGGGTCAGGGGAGACATGATAAGGACATGCAAGATACTGCGGGGAATAGAAAAGGTGGACAGAGATAGGATGTTCCAGAGAGGAGACACAGAAACAAGGGGTCACAACTAGAAGCTGAAGACTCAGACGAGTCACAGGGACGTTAGGAAGCATTTCTTCATAGAGTCGTCAGGAAGTGGAATAGCCTAGCAAGTGAAGTAGTGGAGGCAGGAACCATACATAGTTTTAAGAAGAGGTATGACAAAGTTCAGGAAGCAGAGAGGGAGAGGACCTAGTAGCGATCAGTGAAGAGGCGGGGCCAGGAGCTGAGTCTCGACCCCTGCAACCACAATTAGGTGAGTACAATTAGGTGAGTACATCACGTGAGCAGTCACTAGGACACACATCACCTGGGCAGTCACCAGGACACACATCACCTGAGCAGTCACCAGGACACACATCACCTGGGCAGTCACCAGGACGCGCATCACCTGGACAGTCACCAGGACACACATCACCTGGGCAGTCACGAGGACACACATCACCTGGGCAGTCACCAGGACACATATTACCTGGGCAGTCACCAGGACACATCTGGGCAGTCACCAGGACATACATCACCTGGGCAATCAGGACGCACATCTCCTGAGCAGTCACCAGTACACACATCACCTGGGCAATCACCAGGACACACATCACCTGAGCAGTCACGAGGACACACATAACCTGAGCAGTCACCAGGACACACATCACCTGGGCAGTCACGAGGACACACATCACCTGGGCAGTCACCAGGACACATATTACCTGGGCAGTCACCAGGACACATCTGGGCAGTCACCAGGACATACATCACCTGGGCAATCAGGACGCACATCTCCTGAGCAGTCACCAGTACACACATCACCTGGGCAGTCACCAGGACATACATCTGAGCAGTCACCAGGACACACATCACCTGGGCAGTCACCAGGACACACATCACCTGGGCAGTCACCAGGACACACATCATATGAACAGCAACCAGGACACACATCACCTGGGCAGTCACCAGGACACACATCACCAGGACACACATCACCTGAGCAGTCACCAGGACACACATCACCTGAGCAGTCACCAGGACACACATCACCTGGGCAGTCACAAGGACACACATCATCTGGGCAGTCACCAGGACATACATCACCTGGGCAGTCACCAGGACACACATCATCTGGGCAGTCACGAGGACACACACCATCTGGGCAGTCACCAGGACACATCATCTGGGCAGTCATCAGGACACATCTCCTGAGCAGTTACCAGTACACACATCACCTGGGCAGTCACCAGGACATACATCTTCTGAGCAGTCACCAGGACACACATTACCTGGGCAGTCACCAGGACACACATCACCAGGGCAGTCACCAGGATACACATCACCTGGGCAGTCACCAGGATACACATCACCTGGGCAGTAACCAGGACACACATCACCTGGGCAGTAACCAGGACACACATCACCAGGGCAGTCACTAGGACACACATCATCTGGGCAGTCACCAGGACACACATCATCTGGGCAGTCACCAGGACACATCATCTGGGCGGTCATCAGGACACATCTCCTGAGCAGTTACCAGTACACACATCACCTGGGCAGTCACCAGGACATACATCTTCTGAGCAGTCACCAGGACACACATTACCTGGGCAGTCACCAGGACACACATCACCAGGGCAGTCACCAGGATACACATCACCTGGGCAGTCACCAGGATACACATCACCTGGGCAGTAACCAGGACACACATCACCTGGGCAGTAACCAGGACACACATCACCAGGGCAGTCACTAGGACACACATCGCCTGGTCAGTCACCAGGACACACTTCACCTGAGCAGTCACCAGGACACATCATCTGGGCACTCACCAGGACATACATCTTCTGAGCAGTCACCAGGACACACATCACCTGGGCAGTCACCAGGACACACATCACCTGGGCAGTCACCAGGACACACATCACCTGGGCAGTCACCAGGACACACATCACCTGGGCAGTCACCAGGACACACATCACCTGGGCAGTCACCAGGACACACATCACCTGAGCAGTCACCAGGACACACATCACCTGAGCACTCACCAGGACACACATCACCAGGGCAGTCACCAGGACACACATCACCTGGGCAGTAACCAGGACACACATCACCTGGGCAGTCACCAGGACACACATCACCTGGCCAGTCACCAGGACACACATCATCTGGGCACTCACCAGGACATACATCACCTGGGCAATCAGGACACACATCTCCTGAGCAGTCACCAGGACACACATCACCTGGGCAGTCACCAGGACACACATCACATGAGCAGTCACCAGGACACACATCACCATGCAGTAACCAAGACACATCACCTGAGCAGTAACCAGGACACACATCACCTGGGAAGTCACCAGGACACACATCACAAGAACACACATCACCTGGGCAGTCACCAGGACACACATCACCAGGGCAGTCACCAGGACACACATCACCTGGGCAGTCACCAGGACACACATCACCTGAGCAGTAACCAGACACACATCACCAGGGCAGTCACCAGGACACACATCACCTGGGCAGTCACCAGGACACACATCACCTGAGCAGTCACCAGGACACATCATCTGGGCAGTCACTAGGACATACATCACCTGGGCAATCAGAACACACATCACCTGAGCAGTCACCAGGACACACATCACCTGGGCAGTCACCAGGACACACATCACCAGAGCAGTCTCCAGGACACACATCACCTGGGCAGTCACCAGGACACACATCACCTGAGCAGTAACCAGGACACACATCACCTGAGCAGTAACCAGGACACACATCACCTGGGCAGTCACCAGGACACACATCACCTGGGCAGTCACCAGGACATACATCACCTGGGCAATCAGAACACACATCACCTAAGCAGTCACCAGGACACACATCACCTGGGCAGTCACCAGGACAATCACCTGAGCAGTCACCAGGACACACATCACCTGGGCAGTCACCAGGACACACATCACCTGGGCAGTCACCAGGACACACATCACCTAGGCAGTCACAAGGACACACATCACCTGGGCAGTCACCAGGACACACATCACCTGGGCAGTCACCAGGACACACATCACCTGGGCAGTCACCAGGACACACATTACCTGGGCAGTCACCAGGACACACATCAACTGGGCAGTCACCAGGACACACATCACCTGAGCAGTCACCAGGACACACATCACCTGAGCAGTAACCAGGACACACATTACCTGGTAAGTCACCAGGACACACATCACCTGGGCAGTCACCAGGACACACATCACCAGGGCAGTCACCAGGACACACATCACCTGGGCAGTCACCAGGACACACATCACCTGGGCAGTCACCAGGACACACCATCTGGGCAGTCACCAGGACATACATCACCTGGGCAATCAGGACACACATCTCCTGAGCAGTCACCAGGACACGCATCACCTGAGCACTCACCAGGACACACATCACCTGGGCAGTCACCAGGACACACATCACCTGAGCAGTAACCAGGACACACATCACCTGGGCAGTCACCAGGGCACACATCACCTGGGCAGTCACCAGGACACACATCACCTGGGCAGTCACCAAGACACACATCACCTGGGCAGTCACCAGGACACACATCACCTGACCAGTCACCAGGACACACATCACCTGAGCAGTCACCAGGACACACATCACCTGAGCAGTCACCAGGACACACATCACCTGAGCAGTCACCAGGTCACACATCACCAGGGCAGTCACCAGGACACACATCACTTGGGCAGTCACAAGGACACATCACCACAGTCACCAGGACATACATCACCTGAGCAGTCACCAGGACACATCTGGGCAGTCACCAGGACATACATCACCTGGGCAATCAGGAGACACATCTGAGCAGTCACCAGGACACACATCACCAGGGCAATCACCAGGGCACACATCACTTGGGCAGTCACCAGGGCACACATCACCTGGGCAGTCACCAGGACACACATCACCTGGGCAGTCACCAAGACACACATCACCTGGGCAGTCACCAGGACACACATCACCTGACCAGTCACCAGGACACACATCACCTGAGCAGTCACCAGGACACACATCACCTGAGCAGTCACCAGGACACACATCACCTGAGCAGTCACCAGGTCACACATCACCAGGGCAGTCACCAGGACACACATCACTTGGGCAGTCACAAGGACACATCACCACAGTCACCAGGACATACATCACCTGAGCAGTCACCAGGACACATCTGGGCAGTCACCAGGACATACATCACCTGGGCAATCAGGAGACACATCTGAGCAGTCACCAGGACACACATCACCAGGGCAATCACCAGGGCACACATCACTTGGGCAGTCACCAGGGCACACATCACCTGGGCAGTCACCAGGACACACATCACCTGGGCAGTCACCAGGACACACATCACCTGAGCAGTAACCAGGACACACATCACCTGGGCAGTCACCAGGACACACACCACCTGGGTAGTCACCAGGACACACACCACCTGAGCAGTCACCAGGACACACATCACCTGAGCAGTCACCAGGACACACATCACCTGGGCAGTCACCAGGACACACATCACCTGGGTAGTCACCAGGACACACATCACCTGAGCAGTCACCAGGACACACATCACCTGAGCAGTCACCAGGACACACATCACCTGAGCAGTCACCAGGACACACATCACTTGAGCAGTCACCAGGACACACATCACCTGGGCAGTCACCAGGACACACATCACCTGAGCAGTCACCAGGGCACATATCACCTGGGCAGTCACCAGGACACACATCACCTGGGCAGTCACAAGGACACACATCACCTGGGCAGTCGCCAGGACACACATCACCTGGGCAGTCGCCAGGACACACATCACCTGGGCAGTCGCCAGGACACACATCACCTGGGCAGTCACCAGGACACACATCACCTGGGCAGTCACCAGGGCACACGTCACCTGGGCAGTTACCAGGACACACATCACCTGGGCAGTCACCAGGACACACATCACCTGGGCAGTCACCAGGACAAATATCACCTAGGCAGTCACCAGGACACACCTCACCTGCGCAGACACCAGGACACACATCACCTGGGCAGTCACCAGGACACACATCACCTGGGCAGTCACCAGGACACACATCACCTGGGCAGTCATCAGGACACACATTACCTGGGCAGTCACCAGGACACACATCACTTGGGCAGTCACCAGGACACACATCACCTGGGCAGTCACCAGGACACACATCACCTGGGCAGTCACCAGGACACACATCACCTGGGCAGTCAGCAGGACACACATCACCTGGGCAGTCAGCAGGACACATCACCTGGGCAGTCACCAGGACACACATCACCTGGGCAGTCACCAGGACACACATCACCTGGGCAGTCACCAGGACACATGTTCTGGTGACTACCTAGGTGTCTTTTAAACCACGTCTCTGTTTAAGTCACCAGGTTTATAACAAACAAAACTAACGCACAAAAACCAACACAGGATAAACATCTTCAATCTGTAGACAGCCTGTACTGTCTGCACAGACAGCCTATGCTGTCTGCCAGCTTAGTTCATATTTTGCGGCACTAAGGTGCTGCGTCCCAGCCGGGTCACCATATGGAGAAGACCCGGGCCGGAAGTACCGGCAAACCTCTAATGAATGAATGAACTAAGGTGCTGCCCTCTGTAGCCAGGCCTCTCGGTGGGCAAGCCAGCCTGCCTACCCTTGCCTCTGCCTCACTCTGGCGACACCCTTCACTCAGTCAAGAAGTGTCCACTCCCTCGTGGGCATGGCCCTCCCGGGCCATGGGCACAACACACAAGCCTGTGTACCCACCATGACTGCAAATAAAGTAGAAGCCTCCGAAGACGTATCATTTACTCCCCACTACCAGAACACCAAACAAACCGGTTATAAATGGTGGGAAGCGGTGGTCACAGCAGTTGTGTTTGCCCGGAGAGAGGAAGGGATGAAGTCGTCTTCACTTTATCACCCTATACAAGAAGCATCCATCTCTCAACATGTTATCATGATGTCGTGTCTGCATGTTTGAGCATCCAGACACAGGTACAAGCAGGATCCAGCCGAAATTTGCCGAATTTCTTCGAGAATTGTAAGTGGCGTCCCAGTGACTCCACGCTACAGTGTCCCACGCTGTTTCTCAAGTCACGTGTTCAGCGTCACTTGTATGTTGCTGTTGTTGTCCGGCTCAGCACAGCTACTTCAGCAAGCCAGAGGTGAGTTTTGTGGTGATTTCTGTGTCCAGTGTGAGCTTCTCTATGTGTTTGTGGGTGGGGGAAGAAGAGGAGGAAGTGGCCATTCCTTGCCTCACCCTGCTGTACTCTCACACCTCACCAGCCTACCATACACCACTCACCACTGCCCACTCCCTCTGCTGTGTTTTGTGCTGTTTTTCGTGTGATTCATTGCCAGAGCTGTGTATCAGAGTGCCCGAGGCCACTCGAAGCCACGTGGATCAGCATGCCACGTAGATCACTAAGCCACATAGATCAGCAAGCCCTGTGGATCAGCAAGTAATGTAGATCAGCAAGCCACGTGGATCCCGATGCCACGTTGGGTGTGGGCGATGTCACATGGATCTACAAGCTGCGTGATTTACCAGATGTCCCAGGCCTCATACTGTGGTCTGCTGCCCTCATCACATCACCGACGATGCTGCCCAACTTCATGACATCACGATGTCTGCCTGTCGTCACCTCGAGATGTCTGCTGACATCACAGTGCTGCTGAGGTCACCTCGCGACATCACATGATGTTACATCGAGTGTTTCTAGTAATTATTTCAGTATTGTCGAGAAGATTGAGAGAAGATATATGTCATGTGTTAATTAATTCCTCTCAATCAGTGTTCTCACATGTTAGTGTACCGCATGCACGAGTGTGTGTAGTTTCCATGTGTCCAGTGAGGTCTGAGCCAGACCTGAGTAGCACCACTGTGCTAAATCACCCGATGTGACCAGTGCGTTTGACAGTTGTTATCAGTCAACTCTGAGCCCGAGCCCCCTTGTACAGAAAGCTCTTATGCTTGTCACTCATAGATGTTCTGCAGAATCGTACCTGCTATGATTCCCATCGAGATTTGTTTCACTTCACCTCCAGACCTTCAGGGTGCAGTTATATGTAGAGAAACAAGTCTGGGGACGCTTAGACTAACCTCTGCTATAACTCCAACTGCCCAGAGAATGACACTCGTCAAGCCGCAGTTAGCCCTGTCGGCAGGCGCTGTGTCACCCTCGTGTCACAAGCTTCAGTGAGCAGCCTGCACAAAGAAGATGTCACTTTGACTGCTAGCTCTCTCACTGCAGTCTGGTGTATGATATTACGACTCCCAGATGTTTCGCCCAGTCGTCTCTGCCATGACTCCCTCCACAACTCGCTTCACGCTCGCCGGCAGTGACAGCCCAGCGACAGTACCAGTCGAGAAGTGTCCTCCTGAGTCGCTTGCCAGAAGTCCTGCCCAGTTGCCGAGTTTTGTCGACGCCTCACTCGAGGGCACCAGCATGTCGTGCCCCAGGTTGAGTGAAAACCTGCACCGACTCCTACGATGACTGCTTCACCGTTCCAGAGGAGACCGTACCCTGTTACGTCACAGCTCAGCCGCAGCGATGTCTCCCATGTTGCAGTATCTGTCCAGACGCAGGAAGGCGTGCAGTGATGCCCTTCGACACTCACTGCCTATGACCACGATGTTTAGCACACCCCGCATGTTTTTTCTTCCCTCCCTGTAGGAAGTTTTTTTTTCCATGTTCATATGTATATATATGTTTTTATTTTGTGTTCTGTGTCCTGTTCCTACGAGAGAGACCGAGTTCTTTTTACCACCAGTATTGTCGCGTCCGAGGTAGGTGGCCGAGCATATGTAGACAGCCTGTACTGTCTGCACAGACAGCCTATGCTGTCTGCCAGCTTAGTTCATATTTCGCGACACTAAGGTGCTACCCTCTGTAGCCAGGCCTCTCGGTGGGCACGCCAGCCTGCCTACCCTTGCCTCTGCCTCACTCTGGCGACACCCTTCACTCAGTCAAGAAGTGCCCACTCCTCTCTCCCTTGTGGGCATGGCCCTCCCGGGCCATGGGCACAACACAAGCCTGTGTACCCACCACGACTTTGCAAATAAAGTAGAAGCCTCCGAAGACGTATCATTTACTCCCTGCTACCAGAACACCAAACAAACCGGTTATAAATCATCAAATTCAAAACACAACGATTTAGAGAAAAAAAAAATATAAATTCAGAGATAAAAAGGTGGAAGGAAAAAAGCCCTTTTACTCTAATATATTGACCGGGAAGCGCTAAACAAATATGGGTCACTCAATGCCTGGGGAATAAGATGCCATGAATGTTGATCCCAGGAAGATCTCCAGTTCCTTGGATGAAGAGCTCTTCACGTACACCCTCAGAGAAGATAAGAAAGATGAGGATAAGTGGTATGTCGACGCGAGTAAGTGGTAGGTAGACGCGGGTAAGTGGTATGTCGACGCGGGTAAGTGGAAGGTCGAGGCGGGTAAGAGAATGTCGACGCGGGTAAGTGGAAGGCCGACGCGGGTAAGGGTATGTCGACGCGAGCAAGTGGTAGGTCGAGGCGGGTAAGGGTAGGCCGACGCGCGTAAGGGTAGGTCGACGCGAGCAAGTGGTAGGTCGAGGCGGGTAAGGGTAGGCCGACGCGAGCAAGTGGTAGGTCGACGTGGGTAAATGGTAGGCCGACGTGGGTAAGTGGAAGGTCGACGCGGGTAAATGGTAGGTCGATGCGGGTAAGTGGTAGATCGACGTAGGTAAGTGGTAGGTCGACGCAGGTAAAGGTAGGTCGACGCGGGTAAGTGGCAGGTCGACGCGGGTAAGTGGTAGGCCGACGCAGGTAAAGGTAAGTCGACGCGGGTAAGTGGTAGGCCGACGCGGGTACCACAAACATCATCTCAAAAACTCTGATACAGATTAAAAAGACAATACCGTGAGTGGAACACACACAAACACTCGCACAAAGGTGACACAGCTATGGTCCACGTCCGACCAAACCGTCTTCACAATTTTCATTCTCCTATGTTCCAGTAATTGTGTAAAAACTATGATACAACTTGCCAGCCTCTTCTTCAACGCCAGGCTGGAGAGTTAGTTCGATATCTTATTCACTCCGTACCATCCTGTGGGCGGTAGTCAAAAGATTACACAGGCACATAATGGGTCCAGGGACTGTACCTCAACATTACAAAGGTACATAATGGGTCTAGGGACTGCGCCGCAAATTTCCGATAGCTAAACAAGCTACAATGGTAATGAACTATTTGCTAGGTAGGAGACGAACACTATATAATATTTAGAATAACTTCAACAAGGCCCTTGAAGGAAGAAATCTGCATTGTCAGTCAACATTTTTATGAGACGGGGTCAGGAGCTGTGAATCAACCCCACCTCATCGAACACAAATCGGTGGGTACATATACACAACATTTGCATTAGTTTTTCATCATTCCCCGTCACTGGGGGATGTCTTCTATTTTCACCTTTCTGAGAGAGCAATCATCAGCGCATTTCCTTGTTGGTATTTGCTTGATTAGACAGCACACCCAGGCACTTCTCCAGCAGGCACCTGGTTGTGTCACGGCCGGCACACGTAATATCCTTAGACAGCACACCCAGGCACTTCTCCAGCAGGCACCTGGTTGTGTCACGGCCGGCACACGTAATATCCTCCTCTTTAACCTCATCCACCACCTAATCTTCACTGACGACACCAGCTGACGACACCTCTATCACCTTTACTACCACACATCTACCACCCCCTTCACCACCGTATTCTCTTTGGAGATTTCAACTTCTCAACCGTAAAATAGATGATAAACAAGAGTAATGCATCACAAATTATACCTGGAAGTAATCTAGCCCAAAAATAGACACCAGAAATGCCTGACTAAAAAAACTGCAGTAATGTATATATGTATTTATAATATTCGCCAGGACCGGGGTGCTGGCACGGGTCTTAATCTTGTGATGACCCGTCTCTGGCTCCCAAAGGAGAATGGGTTCAGCAGTGTTGCAGCATGTGGTGCTCAGGTACTGTTCTGGACAGTGCATTTGGTGTGTCTCATAAGCTACAACGCCGTCTGTAATCTTTGGGTTTCAGGCAGGAACACTGATTCAGGCAGTAAATCAAGAAATAACACAACTAAATATGAAAATACACACTAATCACAGCCTCAATGAAACACAAATAGCCACCGTGAGGGAATGTTTAGTAAATTTAACTTCAACAATTAGAAAAATGACTGGGTCATAATAATCAAGGAACTATCCAACATTTCCTGGGAAGCCGTCCTGAACACAAGGTCTGAATAAAGTATACCTCAATGCGAAGCCTAAAACGCGATTAAAAAAAAAAACGTACAAGATGTATAGAGGAAGAAAGAGGATTGCTGAACGCTTTGAAAACTGCAACAGTTAAAACCAAAGAAAAAATATCTATATCATGAAATAAATGTTTATAGCAGAAATTCAATCATCCATACCAGACAAAGAAAATGCAAAAAGGAATAAAAAAATCCTGAATATTTTTCACATAAGCAAAACCAAAGTCAAATATTTCGCACACTACCGACCCTCTACTAAAATGAAGTTCATACACAGATGGTGTTAAAAAAAAAAGGACCGAAATAGACCGAAAAAATGTGAAATATTCAGAATTAAACCAACATTTGAAGGCCATGATGGTTTTCTTCATTACTCTGCCCTCCCTACAATGTTCAGTATTTAACTGAGATTATCGTTAAACCCAGACTTGAATAAAGAAATGGACAACATGCTCCTATCAGCAGCACTTGGGACTGATGCCTAGAATACTGTGTTGATAATGAAATGCAGAGTAACACTAGCACGTGCACTCAAGTGTTCTTTGGATATAGAGATAATTAAATCGTAAGCCATAAAAAACTGTAGACATGTTGAAAATTATATCAAATACCGACAAGTTCATGAGTAAGATACGTGTATCTTGGGTATCTTCATTGTTGAAACGTTTCGCCTACTCAGTAGGCTTCTTGAGTTAAGTACAGAGGCAGCAGGTGTAGCAGTGAAATGAAGATGTAATCAGTCCATCAACCTTGGAGAAATAGTATTTGAGGTGATCAGTCCCTCACCCTGTAGAAGAGCTTAGCTCCATGGTCTGGAACGATATCGTTCCAACTGTTGTACATGTTCACATAGCACATGTTTACATAGAGGCAGCGGAGTAACGTTAAAAATGGCAGAGCAGTAGTCTAAACAACATACATAATCTCTGCAAGGGTTCTGAGATGCCAGCTTAATGATTACGTGAAAAAGCATGACCTACACAACATAAGTCAACATGGATTTAGAGCATGATGACCATGCCTGTCACAACCACAGGGTCATTATAACACATTCAGCGAAGCTTCTGAAGGAATACAGAATGCAATTTTTCAACACGGATATCTGCAAAAGTATTTAACAAAGGTGATTAAGAAGCGACAGTCTAAAAGAGAGGTAGTAGCAAACTGTTTCTTATACACATAGTAGACTTGGAAAGCAACACTATCCACAGCTTCACAGTCTCCTTTGTAGAGGATGCCAAGCACAGGATACAGAACACAAGAGACCATCTTGTAGGAGGCAAAAAACACGAAAAAGGCTTATGATCAATATCGGGTAACTTACTGTTTTGAGAACACAGGTGACCTGCTGGTCTGAGAACACTAAGGCAAATGCACCAAACTTCAGGACAGTGACAGAGAAGATAATGAAAAAAAATCAAACCAAAAGAATTATAAATGGTAAACAATATCGACAAGTCGATGAGGAAGACATGTACAAAATTTCGTCTGCACACCTAGACTAGTGATTAAAGAAGATTTAAGACGGCGAAAGTGAATAGAAGCTGCCCTAATTGCTGTCAGTAACACTATCCATCAAAAGTCCGGTAGTTACACCATCTTAAAATTGCTAATCAACAGGATATTACCCATTCTGGAGACCGCTGTAACATGATATCAACAGGTCCTTCCTTAACCCATCCCGTCTCACCACATTAGTTCCACCACTACTACTACTACTACTACCCACGCGACACTTCACCTGACTCCTGCCACTATATATATACTCGTTTTCTTAGGCAACTATATCAGGACTGAAGAAGCCACTCATGGCGAAACGTTTCCTTTAATACAAGTCTTGAACTGTACATAAGTGTCTTTTTCCACATTTTGTCGGTGTCACCATAACATTTCTCCTTCGTCTGCACGGTTAGGTTAGGGACTGACCAGCACCTATCAAGGCTGAGAGACTGACCACCACCTATGAAGGCTGAGAGACTGACCACCACCTATGAAGGCTGAGAGACTGATCATCACCTATGAAGGCTGAGATACTGACCACCACCTATGAAGGCTGAGAGACTGATCATCACCTACGAAGGCTGAGATACTGACCACCACCTATGAAGGCTGAGATACTGACCACCACCTATGAAGGCTGAGATACTGACCACCACCTATGAAGGCTGAGATACTGACCACCACCTATGAAGGCTGAGAGACTGACCACCTATGAAGGCTGAGAGACTGATCATCACCTATGAAGGCTGAGATACTGACCACCACCTATGAAGGCTGAGAGACTGATCATCACCTATGAAGGCTGAGATACTGATCATCACCTATGAAGGTTGAGAGACTGACCACCACCTATGAAGGCTGAGAGACTGATCATCACCTATGAAGGCTGAGATACTGACCACCACCTATGAAGGCTGAGAGACTGATCATCACCTATGAAGGCTGAGATACTGACCACCACCTATGAAGGCTGAGAGACCGATCATCACCTATGAAGGCTGAGATACTGATCATCACCTATGAAGGTTGAGAGACAGACCACCACCTATGAAGGCTGAGAGACTGATCATCACCTATGAAGGCTGAGATACTGACCACCACCTATGAAGGCTGAGAGACTGATCATCACCTATGAAGGCTGAGATACTGACCACCACCTATGAAGGCTGAGAGACTGACCACCACCTATGAAGGCTGAGATACTGACCACCACCTATGAAGGCTGAGAGACTGATCATCACCTATGAAGGCTGAGAGACTGACCACCACCTATGAAGGCTGAGAGACTGATCATCACCTATGAAGGCTGAGAAACTGACCACCACCTATCAAGGCTGAGAGACTGATCATCACCTATGAAGGCTGAGAGACTGACCACCACCTATGAAGGCTGAGAGACTGATCATCACCTATGAAGGCTGAGATACTGACCACCACCTATGAAGGCTGAGAGACTGACCACCACCTATGAAGGCTGAGATACTGATCACCACCTATGAAGGCTGAGAGACTGATCATCACCTATGAAGGCTGAGATACTGACCACCACCTATGAAGGCTGAGATACTGACCACCACCTATGAAGGCTGAGATACTGACCACCTATGAAGGCTGAGATACTGACCACCACCTATGAAGGCTGAGAGACTGATCACCACCTATGAAGGCTGAGATACTGACCACCACCTATGAAGGCTGAGAGACTGATCATCACCTATGAAGGCTGAGATACTGACCACCACCTATCAAGGCTGAGAGACTGATCATCACCTATGAAGGCTGAGAGACTGACCACCACCTATGAAGGCTGAGAGACTGATCATCACCTACGAAGGCTGAGATACTGACCACCACCTATGAAGGCTGAGATACTGACCACCACCTATGAAGGCTGAGATACTGACCACCACCTATGAAGGCTGAGATACTGACCACCACCTATGAAGGCTGAGATACTGACCACCACCTATGAAGGCTGAGAGACTGATCATCACCTATGAAGGCTGAGATACTGACCACCACCTATGAAGGCTGAGAGACTGATCATCACCTATGAAGGCTGAGATACTGATCATCACCTATGAAGGTTGAGAGACTGACCACCACCTATGAAGGCTGAGAGACTGATCATCACCTATGAGGGCTGAGATACTGACCACCACCTATGAAGGCTGAGAGACTGATCATCACCTATGAAGGCTGAGATACTGACCACCACCTATGAAGGCTGAGAGACTGATCATCACCTATGAAGGCTGAGATACTGATCATCACCTATGAAGGTTGAGAGACTGACCACCACCTATGAAGGCTGAGAGACTTATCATCACCTATGAAGGCTGAGATACTGACCACCACCTATGAAGGCTGAGAGACTGATCATCACCTATGAAGGCTGAGATACTGACCACCACCTATGAAGGCTGAGAGACTGACCACCACCTATGAAGGCTGAGAGACTGACCACCACCTATGAAGGCTGAGAGACTGATCATCACCTATGAAGGCTGAGAGACTGACCACCACCTATGAAGGCTGAGAGACTGATCATCACCTATGAAGGCTGAGATACTGACCACCACCTATGAAGGCTGAGAGACTGATCACCACCTATGAAGGCTGAGATACTGACCACCACCTATGAAGGCTGAGAGACTGATCATCACCTATGAAGGCTGAGATATTGACCACCACCTATCAAGGCTGAGAGACTGATCATCACCTATGAAGGCTGAGAGACTGACCACCACCTATGAAGGCTGAGAGACTGATCATCACCTACGAAGGCTGAGATACTGACCACCACCTATGAAGGCTGAGATACTGACCACCACCTATGAAGGCTGAGATACTGACCACCACCTATGAAGGCTGAGATACTGACCACCACCTATGAAGGCTGAAAGACTGATCACCACCTATGAAGGCTGAGAGACTGACCACCACCTATGAAGGCTGAGAGACTGACCACCACCTATGAAGGCTGAGAGACTGATCATCACCTATGAAGGCTGAGAAACTGACCACCACCTATCAAGGCTGAGAGACTGATCATCACCTATGAAGGCTGAGAGACTGACCACCACCTATGAAGGCTGAGAGACTGATCATCACCTATGAAGGCTGAGATACTGACCACCACCTATGAAGGCTGAGAGACTGATCATCACCTATGAAGGCTGAGATACTGACCACCACCTATGAAGGCTGAGAGACTGATCATCACCTATGAAGGCTGAGATACTGACCACCACCTATGAAGGCTGAGATACTGACCACCACTTATGAAGGCTGAGATACTGACCACCACCTATGAAGGCTGAGATACTGACCACCACCTATGAAGGCTGAGAGACTGACCACCTACGAAGGCTGAGAGACTGATCATCACCTATGAAGGCTGAGATACTGACCACCACCTATGAAGGCTGAGAGACTGATTATCACCTATGAAGGCTGAGATACTGATCATCACCTATGAAGGTTGAGAGACTGACCACCACCTATGAAGGCTGAGAGACTGATCATCACCTATGAAGGCTGAGATACTGACCACCACCTATGAAGGCTGAGAGACTGATCATCACCTATGAAGGCTGAGATACTGACCACCACCTATGAAGGCTGAGAGACTGATCATCACCTATGAAGGCTGAGATACTGATCATCACCTATGAAGGTTGAGAGACTGACCACCACCTATGAAGGCTGAGAGACTGATCATCACCTATGAAGGCTGAGATACTGACCACCACCTATGAAGGCTGAGAGATTCATCATCACCTATGAAGGCTGAGATACTGACCACCACCTATGAAGGCTGAGAGACTGACCACCACCTATGAAGGCTGAGATACTGACCACCACCCATGAAGGCTGAGAGACTGATCACCACCTATGAAGGCTGAGAAACTGACCACCACCTATCAAGGCTGAGAGACTGATCATCACCTATGAAGGCTGACCACCTATGAAGGCTGAGAGACTGATCATCACCTACGAAGGCTGAGATACTGACCACCTATGAAGGCTGAGAGACTGATCATCACCTATGAAGGCTGAGATACTGACCACCACCTATGAAGGCTGAGAGACTGATCATCACCTATGAAGGCTGAGATACTGACCACCACCTATGAAGGCTGAGATACTGACCACCACCTATGAAGGCTGAGATACTGACCACCACCTATGAAGTCTGAGAGACTGATCACCACCTATGAAGGCTGAGATACTGACCACCACCTATGAAGGCTGAGAGACTGATCATCACCTATGAAGGCTGAGATACTGACCACCACCTATCAAGGCTGAGAGACTGATCATCACCTATGAAGGCTGAGAGACTGACCACCACCTATGAAGGCTGAGAGACTGATCATCACCTACGAAGGCTGAGATACTGACCACCACCTATGAAGGCTGAGATACTGACCACCACCTATGAAGGCTGAGATACTGACCACCACCTATGAAGGCTGAGATACTGACCACCACCTATGAAGGCTGAGATACTGACCACCTATGAAGGCTGAGAGATTGATCATCACCTATGAAGGCTGAGATACTGACCACCACCTATGAAGGCTGAGAGACTGATCATCACCTACGAAGGCTGAGATACTGACCACCACCTATGAAGGCTGAGATACTGACCACCACCTATGAAGGCTGAGATACTGACCACCACCTATGAAGGCTGAGAGACTGACCACCTATGAAGGCTGAGAGACTGATCATCACCTATGAAGGCTGAGATACTGACCACCACCTATGAAGGCTGAGAGACTGATCATCACCTATGAAGGCTGAGATACTGATCATCACCTATGAAGGTTGAGAGACTGACCACCACCTATGAAGGCTGAGAGACTGATCATCACCTATGAAGGCTGAGATACTGACCACCACCTATGAAGGCTGAGAGACTGATCATCACCTATGAAGGCTGAGAGACTGATCATCACCTATGAAGGCTGAGATACTGATCATCACCTATGAAGGTTGAGAGACTGACCACCACCTATGAAGGCTGAGAGACTGATCATCACCTATGAAGGCTGAGATACTGACCACCACCTATGAAGGCTGAGAGACTGATCATCACCTATGAAGGCTGAGATACTGACCACCACCTATGAAGACTGAGAGACTGACCACCACCTATGAAGGCTGAGATACTGACCACCACCTATGAAGGCTGAGAGACTGATCATCACCTATGAAGGCTGAGAGACTGACCACCACCTATGAAGGCTGAGAGACTGATCATCACCTATGAAGGCTGAGAAACTGACCACCACCTATCAAGGCTGAGAGACTGATCATCACCTATGAAGGCTGAGAGACTGACCACCACCTATGAAGGTTGAGAGACTGATCATCACCTATGAAGGCTGAGATACTGACCACCACCTATGAAGGCTGAGAGACTGATCATCACCTATGAAGGCTGAGATACTGACCACCACCTATGAAGGCTGAGAGACTGATCATCACCTATGAAGGCTGAGATACTGACCACCACCTATGAAGGCTGAGATACTGACCACCACCTATGAAGGCTGAGATACTGACCACCACCTATGAAGGCTGAGAGACTGATCATCACCTATGAAGGCTGAGATACTGACCATCACCTATGAAGGCTGAGAGACTGATCATCACCTATGAAGGCTGAGATACTGACCACCACCTATGAAGGCTGAGAGACTGATCATCACCTATGAAGGCTGAGATACTGATCATCACCTATGAAGGTTGAGAGACTGACCACTACCTATGAAGGCTGAGAGACTGACCACTACCTATGAAGGCTGAGAGACTGATCATCACCTATGAAGGCTGAGATACTGACCACCACCTATGAAGGCTGAGAGACTGATCATCACCTATGAAGGCTGAGATACTGACCACCACCTATGAAGGCTGAGAGACTGACCACCACCTATGAAGGCTGAGATACTGACCACCACCTATGAAGGCTGAGAGACTGATCATCACCTATGAAGGCTGAGAGACTGACCACCACCTATGAAGGCTGAGAGACTGATCATCACCTATGAAGGCTGAGAAACTGACCACCACCTATCAAGGCTGAGAGACTGATCATCACCTATGAAGGCTGAGAGACTGACCACCACCTATGAAGGCTGAGAGACTGATCATCACCTATGAAGGCTGAGATACTGACCACCACCTATGAAGGCTGAGAGACTGATCATCACCTATGAAGGCTGAGATACTGACCACCACCTATGAAGGCTGAGATACGGACCACCACCTATGAAGGCTGAGATACTGACCACCACCTATGAAGGCTGAGATACTGACCACCACCTATGAAGGCTGAGAGACTGATCACCACCTATGAAGCCTGAGATACTGACCACCACCTATGAAGGCTGAGAGACTGATCATCACCTATGAAGGCTGAGATATTGACCACCACCTATGAAGGCTGAGATACTGACCACCACCTATGAAGGCTGAGAGACTGACCACCACCTATGAAGGCTGAGAGACTGATCATCACCTACGAAGGCTGAGATACTGACCACCACCTATGAAGGCTGAGATACTGACCACCACCTATGAAGGCTGAGATACTGACCACCACCTATGAAGGCTGAGATACTGACCACCACCTATGAAGGCTGAGAGACTGATCACCACCTATGAAGGCTGAGAGACTGACCACCACCTATGAAGGCTGAGAGACTGATCATCACCTATGAAGGCTGAGAAACTGACCACCACCTATCAAGGCTGAGAGACTGATCATCACCTATGAAGGCTGAGAGACTGACCACCACCTATGAAGGCTGAGAGACTGATCATCACCTATGAAGGCTGAGATACTGACCACCACCTATGAAGGCTGAGAGACTGATCATCACCTATGAAGGCTGAGATACTGACCACCACCTATGAAGGCTGAGAGACTGATCATCACCTATGAAGGCTGAGATACTGACCACCACCTATGAAGGCTGAGATACTGACCACCACCTATGAAGGCTGAGATACTGACCACCACCTATGAAGGCTGAGATACTGACCACCACCTATGAAGGCTGAGAGACTGATCATCACCTATGAAGGCTGAGATACTGACCACCACCTATGAAGGCTGAGATACTGACCACCACCTATGAAGGCTGAGATACTGACCACCACCTATGAAGGCTGAGATACTGACCACCACCTATGAAGGCTGAGAGACTGATCATCACCTATGAAGGCTGAGATACTGACCTCCACCTATGAAGGCTGAGATACTGACCACCACCTATGAAGGCTGAGAGACTGATCATCACCTATGAAGGCTGAGATACTGACCACCACCTATGAAGGCTGAGAGACTGATCATCACCTATGAAGGCTGAGATACTGATCATATTACAACCTAGGATTCCAAATGGCCTGTTATCCCAGGTGTAATGGGAGCAAATAAACACAGTAGAAAAAGTTTAGACTTATTATTATCCTTCACCAATTTAGAACAGCAATATGTACACTATGTACAGTGATAAATATAGTGCACTCCACGGAAAGCAAGGCAGAAATAGAAGCCACAAGATAGCAGACCGTGCTTCAACCAGCTCTAGAATGGGAATGACAAGGGCAGACAGGAGAGCGGTATCCACATAACCTCTGCGATTGTCAATCCCTCCTTCTTATTGGCTAGAACCTGGTCACTAGTTGAACGATGGGGCCCCATCATCAACTCTTAGCAACCTGGTTCGCTGGTTGGGGGAGATAGCCTGTAAATGAGGGTGTGTCCATGCGCCGAATAAAGGTTACGTACTCTTTGCATGCCACAGATCATCACCTATGAAGGTTGAGAGACTGACCACCACCTATGAAGGCTGAGAGACTGATCATCACCTATGAAGGTTGAGAGACTGACCACCACCTATGAAGGCTGAGAGACTGATCATCACCTATGAAGGCTGAGATACTGACCACCACCTATGAAGGCTGAGAGACTGATCATCACCTATGAAGGCTGAGATACTGACCACCACCTATGAAGGCTGAGAGACTGATCATCACCTATGAAGGCTGAGATACTGATCATCACCTATGAAGGTTGAGAGACTGACCACTACCTATGAAGGCTGAGATACTGACCACCACCTATGAAGGCTGAGAGACTGATCATCACCTATGAAGGCTGAGATACTGACCACCACCTAAGAAGGCTGAGAGACTGATCACCACCTATGAAGGCTGAGAGACTGATCATCACCTACGAAGGCTGAGATACTGACCACCACCTATGAAGGCTGAGATACTGACCACCACCTATGAAGGCTGAGAGACTGACCACCACCTATGAAGGCTGAGAGACTGATCATCACCTATGAAGGCTGAGATACTGACCACCACCTATCAAGGCTGAGAGACTGATCATCACCTATGAAGGCTGAGATACTGACCACCACCTATGAAGGCTGAGAGACTGATCATCACCTATGAAGGCTGAGATACTGACCACCACCTATGAAGGCTGAGATACTGACCACCACCTATGAAGGCTGAGATACTGACCACCACCTATGAAGGCTGAGATACTGACCACCACCTATGAAGGCTGAAAGACTGATCACCACCTATGAAGGCTGAAAGACTGATCACCACCTATGAAGGCTGAGATACTGACCACCACCTATGAAGGCTGAGAGACTGATCATCACCTATGAAGGCTGAGATATTGACCACCACCTATCAAGGCTGAGAGACTGATCATCACCTATGAAGGCTGAGAGACTGACCACCACCTATGAAGGCTGAGAGACTGATCATCACCTACGAAGGCTGAGATACTGACCACCACCTATGAAGGCTGAGATACTGACCACCACCTATGAAGGCTGAGATACTGACCACCACCTATGAAGGCTGAGATACTGACCACCACCTATGAAGGCTGAGAGACTGATCACCACCTATGAAGGCTGAGAGACTGACCACCACCTATGAAGGCTGAGAGACTGATCATCACCTATGAAGGCTGAGAAACTGACCACCACCTATCAAGGCTGAGAGACTGATCATCACCTATGAAGGCTGAGAGACTGACCACCACCTATGAAGGCTGAGAGACTGATCATCACCTATGAAGGCTGAGATACTGACCACCACCTATGAAGGCTGAGAGACTGATCATCACCTATGAAGGCTGAGAGACTGACCACCACCTATGAAGGCTGAGAGACTGATCATCACCTATGAAGGCTGAGATACTGACCACCACCTATGAAGGCTGAGATACTGACCACCACCTATGAAGGCTGAGAGACTGACCACCTATGAAGGCTGAGAGACTGATCATCACCTATGAAGGCTGAGATACTGACCACCACCTATGAAGGCTGAGAGACTGATCATCACCTATGAAGGCTGAGATACTGATCATCACCTATGAAGGTTGAGAGACTGACCACCTATGAAGGCTGAGAGACTGATCATCACCTATGAAGGCTGAGATACTGACCACCACCTATGAAGGCTGAGAGACTGATCATCACCTATGAAGGCTGAGATACTGACCACCACCTACGAAGGCTGAGAGACTGATCATCACCTATGAAGGCTGAGATACTGATCATCACCTATGAAGGTTGAGAGACTGACCACCACCTATGAAGGCTGAGAGACTGATCATCACCTATGAAGGCTGAGATACTGACCACCACCTATGAAGGCTGAGAGACTGATCATCACCTATGAAGGCTGAGATACTGACCACCACCTATCAAGGCTGAGACACTGACCACCACCTATGAAGGCTGAGATACTGACCACCACCTATGAAGGCTGAGAGACTGATCATCACCTATGAAGGCTGAGAGACTGACCACCACCTATGAAGGCTGAGAGACTGATCATCACCTATGAAGGCTGAGAAACTGACCACCACCTATGAAGGCTGAGAGACTGATCATCACCTATGAAGGCTGAGAGACTGACCACCACCTATGAAGGCTGAGAGACTGATCATCACCTATGAAGGCTGAGATACTGACCACCACCTATGAAGGCTGAGAGACTGATCATCACCTATGAAGGCTGAGATACTGACCACCACATATGAAGGCTGAGAGACTGATCATCACCTATGAAGGCTGAGATACTGACCACCACCTATGAAGGCTGAGATACTGACCACCACCTATGAAGGCTGAGATACTGACCACCACCTATGAAGGCTGAGATACTGACCACCACCTATGAAGGCTGAGAGACTGATCACCACCTATGAAGGCTGAGATACTGACCACCACCTATGAAGGCTGACTGATCATCACCTATGAAGGCTGAGATACTGACCACCACCTATCAAGGCTGAGAGACTGATCATCACCTATGAAGGCTGAGAGACTGACCACCACCTATGAAGGCTGAGAGACTGATCATCACCTACGAAGGCTGAGATACTGACCACCACCTATGAAGGCTGAGATACTGACCACCACCTATGAAGGCTGAGATACTGACCACCACCTATGAAGGCTGAGATACTGACCACCACCTATGAAGGCTGAGAGACTGACCACCTATGAAGGCTGAGAGACTGGTCATCACCTATGAAGGTTGAGAGACTGACCACCACCTATGAAGGCTGAGAGACTGATCATCACCTATGAAGGCTGAGATACTGACCACCACCTATGAAGGCTGAGAGACTGATCATCACCTATGAAGGCTGAGATACTGATCATCACCTATGAAGGTTGAGAGACTGACCACCACCTATGAAGGCTGAGAGACTGATCATCACCTATGAAGGCTGAGATACTGACCACCACCTATGAAGGCTGAGAGACTGATCATCACCTATGAAGGCTGAGATACTGACCACCACCTATGAAGGCTGAGAGACTGACCACCACCTATGAATGCTGAGATACTGACCACCACCTATGAAGGCTGAGAGACTGATCATCACCTATGAAGGCTGAGAGACTGACCACCACCTATGAAGGCTGAGAGACTGATCATCACCTATGAAGGCTGAGAAACTGACCACCACCTATCAAGGCTGAGAGACTGATCATCACCTATGAAGGCTGAGACACTGACCACCACCTATGAAGGCTGAGAGACTGATCATCACCTATGAAGGCTGAGATACTGACCACCACCTATGAAGGCTGAGAGACTGATCACCACCTATGAAGGCTGAGATACTGACCACCACCTATGAAGGCTGAGAGACTGATCATCACCTATGAAGGCTGAGATACTGACCACCACCTATCAAGGCTGAGAGACTGATCATCACCTATGAAGGCTGAGAGACTGACCACCACCTATGAAGGCTGAGAGACTGATCATCACCTATGAAGGCTGAGAGACTGACCACCACCTATGAAGGCTGAGAGACTGACCACCACCTATGAAGGCTGAGAAACTGACCACCACCTATGAAGGCTGAGAGACTGATCATCACCTATGAAGGCTGAGAGACTGACCACCACCTATGAAGGCTGAGAGACTGACCACCACCTACGAAGGCTGAGATACTGACCACCACCTATGAAGGCTGAGATACTGACCACCACCTATGAAGGCTGAGAGACTGATCACCACCTATGAAGGCTGAGAGACTGACCACCACCTATGAAGGCTGAGAGACTGACCACCAAATATGAAGGCTGAGAAACTGACCACCACCTATCAAGGCTGAGAGACTGATCATCACCTATGAAGGCTGAGAGACTGACCACCACCTATGAAGGGTGAGAGACTGATCATCACCTACGAAGGCTGAGATACTGACCACCACCTATGAAGGCTGAGAAACTGACCACCACCTATGAAGGCTGAGATACTGACCACCACCTATGAAGGCTGAGAGACTGACCACCACCTATGAAGGCTGAGAAACTGACCACCACCTATGAAGGCTGAGAGACTGATCATCACCTATGAAGGCTGAGAGACTGACCACCACCTATGAAGGCTGAGAGACTGATCATCACCTACGAAGGCTGAGATACTGACCACCACCTATGAAGGCTGAGAGACTGATCATCACCTATGAAGGCTGAGATACTGACCACCACCTATGAAGGCTGAGAGACTGATCATCACCTATGAAGGCTGAGATACTGACCTCCACCTATGAAGGCTGAGATACTGACCACCACCTATGAAGGCTGAGATACTGACCACCACCTATGAAGGCTGAGAGACTGATCATCACCTATGAAGGCTGAGATACTGACCACCACCTATGAAGGCTGAGAGACTGATCATCACCTATGAAGGCTGAGATACTGACCACCACCTATGAAGGCTGAGAGACTGATCATCACCTATGAAGGCTGAGATACTGACCTCCACCTACGAAGGCTGAGATACTGACCACCACCTATGAAGGCTGAGAGACTGATCATCACCTACGAAGGCTGAGATACTGACCACCACCTATGAAGGCTGAGATACTGACCACCACCTATGAAGGCTGAGATACTGACCACCACCTATGAAGGCTGAGAGACTGATCATCACCTACGAAGGCTGAGATACTGACCACCACCTATGAAGGCGGAGATACTGACCACTGACCACCACCTATGAAGGCTGAGATACTGACCACCACCTATGAAGGCTGAGAGACTGATCACCACCTATGAAGGCTGAGAGACTGACCACCACCTATGAAGGCTGAGAGACTGATCACCACCTATGAAGGCTGAGAAACTGACCACCACCTATCAAGGCTGAGAGACTGATCATCACCTATGAAGGCTGAGAGACTGACCACCACCTATGAAGGCTGAGAGACTGATCATCACCTACGAAGGCTGAGATACTGACCACCACCTATGAAGGCTGAGAAACTGACCACCACCTATGAAGGCTGAGATACTGACCACCACCTATGAAGGCTGAGAGACTGACCACCACCTATGAAGGCTGAGAAACTGACCACCACCTATCAAGGCTGAGAGACTGATCATCACCTATGAAGGCTGAGAGACTGACCACCACCTATGAAGGCTGAGAGACTGATCATCACCTACGAAGGCTGAGATACTGACCACCACCTATGAAGGCTGAGAGACTGATCATCACCTATGAAGGCTGAGATACTGACCACCACCTATGAAGGCTGAGAGACTGATCATCACCTATGAAGGCTGAGATACTGACCACCACCTATGAAGGCTGAGAGACTGATCATCACCTATGAAGGCTGAGATACTGACCACCACCTATGAAGGCTGAGAGACTGATCATCACCTATGAAGGCTGAGATACTGACCACCACCTATGAAGGCTGAGAGACTGATCATCACCTATGAAGGCTGAGATACTGACCTCCACCTATGAAGGCTGAGATACTGACCACCACCTATGAAGGCTGAGAGACTGATCATCACCTACGAAGGCTGAGATACTGACCACCACCTATGAAGGCTGAGATACTGACCACCACCTATGAAGGCTGAGATACTGACCACCACCTATGAAGGCTGAGATGACTCACCTACGAAGGCTGAGATACTGACCACCACCTATGAAGGCTGAGATACTGACCACCACCTATGAAGGCTGAGATACTGACCACCACCTATGAAGGCTGAGATACTGACCACCACCTATGAAGGCTGAGAGACTGATCACCACCTATGAAGGCTGAGATACTGACCACCACCTATGAAGGCTGAGATACTGACCACCACCTATGAAGGCTGAGATACTGACCACCACCTATGAAGGCTGAGATACTGACCACCACCTATGAAGGCTGAGAGACTGATCACCACCTATGAAGGCTGAGATACTGATCATCACCTATGAAGGCTGAGATACTGACCACCACCTATGAAGGCTGAGATACTGACCACCACCTATGAAGGCTGAGAGACTGATCACCACCCATGAAGGCTGAGATACTGACCACCACCTATGAAGGCTGAGATACTGACCACCACCTATGAAGGCTGAGAGACTGATTATCACCTATCAAGGCTGAGAGACTGATCACCACCTATGAAGGCTGAGATACTGACCACCACCTATGAAGGCTGAGATACTGACCACCACCTATGAAGGCTGAGAGACTGATCACCACCTATGAAGGCTGAGATACTGACCACCACCTATGAAGGCTGAGAGACTGATCATCACCTATCAAGGCTGAGAGACTGACCACCACCTATCAAGACTAAGAAACTGATCACTTCAACATTACCTCTCCGATTCTTCTACTGTCTCCATTGTTATAATCGCTTGTACTCGACTGAAGAAGTCTGACATGCAGGCGAAACGTTTAGTTAATAGAGACAGCTAAGTAGTGCGCTTGTGTTATAGTCATCAAAACCAGAGAGGTTAATACTGGTACTATTCACTTCACTTGTACTCTCGCGCCTATAACCAATACTTTATAATAAAAATAGCAGCCATCCTTGGATATCCCATTTATATGGCATCGTCCTATCAGCATCCCTATCGTCATGAAACCACAGATAACTTCCTTTAACTAAAAGAACATAAATGTCTTTCGCTTAATAAAGCCAGGTTAACAATAAATTTGATTTAAGTCCTAAATATTGATGTTGACTGAGATGTTATTGTTTACGGGTGATGGGCGAGCACCTTGGCTTTTATGAGTCCTTCAAGAGTAACACTCGTTTATCACTCTACACATCTCAGCTAAGAACAGATAGACATAAAAAAAAACCTCCAGGTTCATTTAGTTTTTTGCCAGACTAGTTTCTTTACGCACTGCAAAGTTTACTAACTATTCTAATCTCGACTCTTCCTTTCCCTGTTCCCCCCCCCACTCTCTCTCTCTCTCTCCATCTTGCAAAATTATCATTGCAGAAGCTTATGTAAAATAAAATACTTTGAAGAGCGATACACCTTGATTACTCAAGTGATAGTTATGAGTCGTGTCATGTGAGATATGCCATATGAGTCACATCCAGTAAGTCACGAGTCATGTGAGTCATGCCATGTGACGGTCATAAGTCGTGTCATGTGAGTCATGCCATGTGACGGTCATAAGTCGTGTCATGTGAGATATGCCATATGAGTCACATCCAGTAAGTCACGAGTCATGTGAGTCATGCCATGTGACGGTCATAAGTCGTGTCATGTGAGATATGCCATATGAGTCACATCCATTAAGTCACGAGTCATGTGAGTCATGCCATGTGACGGTCATGAGTCGTGTCATGTGAGACATACCATATGAGACACACCCAATATTAAACCAAATTACACTTTGTTTTCTCCCTCAACACCTAAGATGACAGGTATTATATTCAAAACTTCTACTTACATTTAGTATACACTCAGTTTTACTTATTGCTTATTCCTGTCATATCATTTTCACACTTTATAAAGTCTGGGACCGACATCCCGGGAACGATCTCCATAACCATTAACAAATAACAGATAATTCTATGTGAGAGTAAATCACAAGTAAATTTCTTTGATTATTATTTTACATTTAGATTATTTAATGTACATATATAATGCTAAATGCTTTAAATTATATATATAGTATTTTCTGGCATATAAGGCGCGCTTTTTTCTCACAGAAGTCTAGGAAAATTACTGCGCCTTATATGCTCATGGCCAGGGTCAAGGGTAGGATTTGGGTTATGCATGAATATTTCTGATTTACCGTTACGATACTCATGTCGTGCATCTTATATGCCAGAAAATACGGTGATACTTTTTCTGTAAATAGTTGCTAGACCTGGTCTGGTGTGGGACTGGGCTGCATTAGTAAGATGGCTGGGGTGGGTTGGTTTGCTTCGTTTAAAGTTGATTAGCTGGAAGAGGGAGGATAATTAAGGCTGGATATCACTTAATATACCACTAGTTAAGGGTACTTTAATCCCTGAAAAGGGAATTGAAGTAAATTCTCAGCATATATACCCTGAGACACAATTCTCGATGTATATATTCCGTGTTGAGGTGGAAGGGGAAGAATTATACAAGGGATTATAAAAGGGAGGGTGGGTTTTGTAAGGAAATTCATTACGTACATACTACCTGAAAAATACGGTTGAGTTCACACCTGAAAAATAAAATTGAATTCACACTTTAAAAAATAGTCGAGTTTATACCCGAAAAACACAGATGCATACTGTAGAAAAATATAGCGATGTGCTCAGTCTTTAAATCTGACAGAGGATGATAGATGAATCAGACGATCAGTTCAATACAGAGACGAATGATTGGAGATCAGGAGTTTGAGTTAGGTTAGGTAAGGTTCGTCAGGAAACAGGACAAATGTTTCCTGACGCGGGTCTTAGTCAGATGATGACCCGCCTTTGGAGCTTTTGGTCATTGACCGAGGCCTTCCGCTGGCTTACCGGTCCACCCCTTTAAAAATTATGGTCATTTATAACCATTGTTATTATTTTCTTAGGAGTTTGAGTAATTTACATAGAGTGTGATAGCCAGCAGGTCTTCTGTAGTGCTCCTTATTTCTTGTATCTTACACCCAGAAACTATCCTGACACCAATTTCCTTGTTACTGCCTCGTCAGCCTGGATATATATTCGTGACAGCCTGAAGACATCAGTCATCTTTTCAGCAATATTTCTTAAATATAATGGAAATTAAGGCAATATTGAACCAATTATAGTGTTCAGCTCAAATTAGGGCATCCCTACTGATCACCGGGTTTATTCTAAACTTCCTCTCGTATCTGTCACTGCAGTAAGTAGTGCAGATTAGGATTTGATTGAATAAATTATCAGGAACAGTTTATACATCTGTCATATACATGTATTTGTGCCTGAATATATTGCAAGTGCCTAGAAATGGTCTAAATATTTTAATTGCCTTACTGATTCCATGAAATAGAATAAGAAGATCCTCTGCCAAAACTATCCTTTTTCTAATCTTCATAAACAATATCCTGTTCAATTGACACTCTTAAGAATCTAAGTTCCTGTTTTACTTCTGTTGATGTTTATCTTTCCCATTAGTGTCAAATTCTCTAATTTTCAGAATACGCTCAGCCAATCCTTAACTTTCCTTTCGCATCGTCACATGACATTTCATTTATATTTCTCCTCACTTTTCATGTGACTTGTTATTATTACAGTTATAACTGTTATCATCTGTCTTGTTTAGTGGCTTTCTAGTTCTCTCCATTGCAACCTGATAATGATCCAGGACAAATCGAAAGGTCATCTAAAGTTTCCTTTATAAACTACAGATTAGTTGTGGAATGCGGTCCAGTAGCTGCTAGAGTTCACATCAATACAAATTAGCCATGGATTCACCCATCAGTGACGTACTGGTAAATATTTACATGGAACACTTGGAGGCTGAATGTTTTAAGTAACGTGACGTGGTCGCAGTACATGGGCAATATAGATCATCCCTCCTGGAAGTCTAACATTTAGAATCTTTTCTCCAAGTTCAACAACAGCTCGTTCACCAAGTTTATTTTGGAAGTGGAAAACGATACAACTCCACTTCCTTTATGTTCTCTTGTGAAAAACCGACGAGGCTCTAGTTTTTAATGTTTTTCACAAACCCACTGTTACGCAAAAATGTGGGATAGCTGGGGGCTTGATGCCTTGTCTACCGGCAAAGGTAAAAGTTACACACATACTAGCCCAAACCGGCCACCCAGAGCTATCCCAGACAAAACAGAAAGCGCTAAACTGGTATGTGTACTTAAAGGGGTTGGGTAACAGAGGATAGGCAAAAATCCCAATTAGGAAAATATATCTATTTAATCACCATAACATAACATAACAGAAAGACCTTAATCCTAAACGCCCAAATGAGTGTACAAACAACAGCTGGCGTGAGGTTCAGCCTCCATAACCACTAGGCCTCGTCAGCGTCAGGCCGTCACTACCCTACAAACCTCATTTCTTATTTCCTCACTCATCCCACAGCACCCTGACCATGTCAGAGCCTGGGTGAACATACAGGTAAGCCATATGAGAGCCTATGGCTTGAGTTGGATAAACAAAATGAGTGTACAACTACAAACTTATCTTAAATACACAGCATCTCCGACGCCAGCCTCTACACACCATGCTAACGTCACGTGACTCCCTAACCACGCTTACTCTGCGTACCCAAACATCCTTGGAAAATAAATCATTAACAGAATTTCTTTATAATTACAGTTAGAGTACTTTACAGTACCCCTAAATGCACATTATCAATTATAAAATTATTCCTTACAACTATAATATTCATATTATTATGGCACACTTCTCCACTATATGTACATTACGATGTCATGCAGAACCCTGCATAACACCCACTTAAAAAAAATTATCTCCAGTACCACTCTCACTATAGGCTCTTCCTGAGAACCTATAGGATTTTCAACCTGGCCTTCCTTGAAGAGTGCTCTTATAATATATCCAACGTGCATCCATTCATCTTTATTTCCAGTCCAGTTTTATCAATAGGAAGAGAATACAATATATCATGAGCAAAACAACTTCAGACAACTCCAAAATAAGGTACACTGTCTCCCCATGTGTCAGTTACGTGGCGAGTGCTCTAGTAAGTTGTAAGATGAATGTGACCACTAGTTATACCACCGTCAAATACATGGTAGAGAATGAGGACGGAAGCCTCCGAGACTCCCGTCTCATCTTAGGCAGTATTTAAGTATACAGGTCTAGCTGACATCAATGACATACTACTATATAGAAAACCTCTTGTTTTGCAGAGCATCTCAGGCAAATTGGGTAAATTTTATCCCAGGATGCGACGCACACTATTCGGCTAACACCCAGGTACCCATTTTACTGATGGGTGAACTGGGACAGCAGGCGTCTTTTGGAAACACGTCCTAACGTTTTCCAGCAGTACCGGGGGATCGATCCCCGGACCTCAGAGAATGAGCTGAGTGCGCTACCGATCGAGCTACGGGACACCAAAGCAGTAGTCTGCTTCATCCCGTGCAGTGGCTGTCCTACAATTTACGAGGGAGAGACGAGATGAAGTATTGAACAACGCCTCAGAGAATATAAATATGCCTGTAGCCGGCACGACTTGAAGAACAATGTGCGAATGGTTTACTGTACTTCGCATGGCCGTGTGATGAAGAGAGGAGACGCCTGGGTCGTTAAGACGCTGCCTTGGGACTGCACTGATTGCCATATCTAACTCTGTGGTCCGGAAATCTAGTGGTTTTCATATTTAATGAAGTGTTAGCCAACCTGGTGACAACAGTGGCTCGGTTGACAACGCTCTCGCCTCACACTGAATGTCCGTGGTTCAAACCTCGGCATGGATGGAAATGTTGGGCATGTTTCCTTTCACCTGTTGTCCCTGTTCACCTAGTATCAGTGGACTGGTGTGGGTGGCATCCTGGGGAACAAGATTGATGGACGCACTGACTTTCTTGAGTTATCCTCAGTGACTAACTCTCCGGGGTTAAAAATCCTAACAAACTTATCTTACTGCGATCAGGTGACCTGACTAACATCACTGATCGCATGCCTCACGCACCTGACCTCTTTTTCCCTATACATGTATACTATACTGATAATCGCTGTGTCCTGTATTGGTTTGACAAGGTTCCCAGAAGCGAAAAATTTCCTAGTGTTAAACAAGGTGTTTTGTGTACATTCTGTCAGTATACATATTACAGCTTCCTTTAACCAAGCACAGCAAATTTTGCAACACATAAAAGACTAGCAAACCTCACAACATCGTTTAATATAACAAAAACTTATATCACAATTGTATGCCATGTTAGGCCAGTTATCAAGTACATGGCTCCAGTATTCGACGTATGATGCTCGTGAAGAAGGTGAAATACTTTGTGAAGATGTCTAGTGTTGCACAAGTGTTTTTCTCTTTAACTTGTCGATGTTATATACAATTTGAGCCCAGACCTTGATCACATTATTCCAGTATTATTATAATTGAAGTACTGAAACAGAAAGGGGTTATACAGCAATGCAGAGAGAGATGTTCGAATGGGTGTGTGAGGACAGGGGTGTGTGAGGACAGGGGTGTGTGAGGACAGGGGTGTGTGAGGACAGGGGTGTGTGAGGACAGGGGTGTGTGAGGGACAGGGGTGTGTGAGGGACAGGGGTGTGTGAGGGACAGGGGTGTGATAAGGTAGGTGCTAGTGGAACTAGAGGAGAGTACAGAGTAAAACTTAAAAATTGGTTCAATATGTTAGTTTCTGTTAAAAGTTCAGAGAGAGAGACTGTGTCAGAGGTGAGGCTTTCAGCTAGGTCTTAGTCTGGAAACATAAACACATATGTAGTTTAATGTGATCCTTTATTGACAACGTTTCGCCCACACAGTGGGCTTTTTCAAGTCAAAAACAGATCTGTTTGTGACTTGAAAAAGCCCACTGTGTGGGCGAAACGTTGTCAATAAAGGATCACATTAAACTGCAAACGTGTTTATGTTTCCATTGTGTCGGTATTTTATACCATTTATTTTCATTAGGTTTTAGTCTGTGGTGGGTGTTACGGTGACATCGGAAGTGAATCCTGAGTGTCTGCTAATAGACAGGACAATTTATTAGAATATGATTGAGTGGCAGTGCGACCTAACAGTCGCACAGAATTGTGCTTGATGTTTCAACATGTGGCATCTATGAGTGAGTCGCGTGTGTCCGATACATAAGCGGGAGAGTGTAGACTCGCAAACACGACAGAAGTGAGAAAATGATGGCCAGAATCCAAAATGCGGCTTGAAGGAAACGATTTATTGTGGTCCAACTCTGACTAGTATTGTTGCCCACAGTTGCAGAGTTGTTGAGAGATCATTGAAAAATAGTCTAAGAAAGGGACTCCTCTGTAAGAAATCAGCAGGCCATAAATAGTTGACCCAGCTGCTGAATCTGCCCTTTTACTGCCCAGGGCATCAATATGTCCAGAAACCCAGCAAGAAAAAAATGTGCTTACCAGAAATACGACTTAGACAAAGCTATATACGAAGGATGATGGGATGAGGGAAGTCAAATTTCTGGATAGCTTGTAAGGCACTTTCGGAGACGGAAACACTCATGAATGACGTGGTAAAGGACGCTGTAAAAAAAACACTGGCAGATTACGGTAAATCACCTTGAATTATTCTTACAGGAAAAAATAGCTTACATACCTGACACCACTATAGGATTAAGAACCATCGGTGTACACTGCAATAACATAAGAATGAGAATGTAAATGGTCAATGAAGAGTAAGCGTGAGGCTGAACTCTACATGTTAGGTTCTGCACATGAAAGCGGGATGAATCAAACATGAATCATCAGAACCTCCCAAGAAAAGAGGGACAAGTAAGATGCAGGGTGAACATAAAGGGAGATGGTTTAGAAAGACACGTAAGCAAACACTATAACATATTTATTAGAAAACGTTTCGGTCCTGGGACCTTGATCACTTCTAACATACAGAGGTAGGAAGACATTATATATAGGCGGAGAGTGAGGTGTGACGCACGTGACCTGAGGAATGTCATAAGAACATAAGAATGGAGGAACACTGTAGAAGGCCTATTGGCCCATGCGAGGCAGGTCCTTATCAAAAACAACCTCTACCTATGATGAGGACGAGTAGACGATGAAATCACGTGACTCCTGTGTTGTTGGGTTGGTGCTGCTTAAGTATCATGTATGCCAATGTTTTTGAAATTTTGTAGTTTCCAGTGTTGCGTTCTATAGTGTCGGTGACGGCGATTAGTGAGGCTTCTAGGCACCGTCGGCGTCTGAGGTCTGGTTCGGTGAGAACGAGTTGTGCCTCATTCCAGTTCATCAAATGCCCCGTGGAGTCTCTGTGGAGGACACATGCGTACCTTCACAGAGACTCCACAGGGCATTTGATGAACTGGAATGAGGCACAACTCGTTCTCACCGAACCAGACCTCAGACGCCGACGGTGCCTAGAAGCCTCACTAATCGCCGTCACCGACACTATAGAACGCAACACTGGAAACTACAAAATTTCAAAAACATTGGCATACATGATACTTAAGCAGCACCAACCCAACAACACAGGAGTCACGTGATTTCATCGTCTACTCGTCCTCATCATAGGCAGAGGTTGTTTTTGATAAGGACCTGCCTTGCATGGGTCAGTAGGCCTTCTACAGTGTTCCTCCATTCTTATGTTCTTATGACATTCCTCAGGTCACGTGCGTCACACCTCACTCTCCGCCTATATATAATGTCTTCCTACCTCTGTATGTTAGAAGTGATCAAGGTCCCAGGACCGAAACGTTTTCTAATAAATATGTTATAGTGTTTGCTTACGTGTCTTTCTAAACCAACTTGTCGGTATTTATTACCAAGGTTTATACCATAAAGGGAGATAAATCAAGGGACGCCAGTATAGAGTTAATAAATGGTGAAGACGAATAAACAAATTAGCCGTACTAATATCCGTTACCTTAGTACAAGTGGATGGATCGTGTAGGTGGTAGAAGGGGACAAAACAAGAGAGCCAACAGACATCAAGGTATTCGTGTTTGTACATAAACTCCCGATTAGGGAAGACTGAAAAGCCCCGAGACACAAACGAAACCAGGAGTAGTATAGGGAAAGCTAAAGTTGGTGACTACACTTTAGTTTAGATAAGATTAGGGCGAAATGAAGGGAAAGAAGATCACCTGCAAACTCTCGAAAAGATCCAAAGGTTTTCCACCAAACTAGTCTTCAATAATAGAGGAATGCAAGGGAAGTATTTAATATTTGTTAATGAGCACTAAAATCATCTGCTCTGTTGTCGTCTCAGATCCACCTCTCTAATCGGATATTAACACACGAATAAGAACTTTTAAGAAACATGGTAAATTTAGAATATATATATACTGAATGTAAGTAAAAGTCTGCAAGATTTGACTTCCATCTTAGATACTCACAAGGGAAACGTAAAGAGCAGCAATTCTGCCAGAGTGCAGAACATAACACATGTTTCAAATTCTCAGTTTTGTGAGAGGAAGGTAGTACCTCTCTGGGTGGTTTGCCGAGTACCAAGTTGCTACATTATGGTAGAGATCAGATACACCTCTCAGGTTTCCACCGTCACTCAACACCTGTACCATTCAAAATTATCTCGCAAAAATACTGTTCATAAAACAACCTTTAAAACCTCTCATTGAAATAATTAATTATTGTGGGATGTTCGCATTATCAGGTCTATAGTTCACTACAATTGTTTTGTCCACTTTTTTTTAGCCAGCATATGTCAGAAATTTTTACATTTCATGAATAACACCCGAGCATTCAAAAAATATCAACAAAGGCTGTATTTTTTCCTCTGTTACTAATGAACGCAACATTGAGTATCGACAACTATATGTAACCTTTAAAAATTCAGTTTTATAACCTATGCATTCATATCGACTGACAACAATGTTAACTAAAGTTACGCCCCCACACTAGCAAGGTGACTGTCAGTCATGATACTTTCTGACATACCTATGACTCATCTATGACTGATTTATAGATATCAGTTACTCTTGGCTCAAGGCCAGTCATTACTGGTCAACGGGGCTGTTGTTGCTAGCAGCCGCAGACCAACACAGGCATCCCAAGGTGTTTATGTATGTTGGTAGCAAGTTAGGGTCCCGGACTACTTAAGTCTACCTGGTTATCCTGGTCTCCCAGGTTACCTGGTTCCCCTGATCTCCCTGGTAACCCTGGTCTCCCTGGTTACCCTGGTCTCTCTGGTCACCCTGGTCTCTCTGGTCACCCTGGTCTCTCTGGCCACCCTGGTTAATCTGGTCACCCTGGTTACCCAGGTCTCTCAGGTTACCTGGTTACCCTGGTCTCTCAGGTTACCTGGTTACCCAGGTCTCTCAGGTTGCATGGTTACCCTGGTCTCTCAGGTTACCTGGTTACCCTGGTCTCTCAGGTTACCTGGTTACCCTGGTCTCTCAGGTTACCTGGTTACCCTGGTCACTCAGGTTACCTGGTTACCCTGGTCTCTCAGATTACCTGGTTACTTTGATTTCCCTGGTTATCCTGGTCTCCCTGGTTACCCTGGTCTCTCAGGTTACCTAGTTACCTTGATCTCCCTGGTTACCTCGGTCTCTCGGGTTACCTGATTACCCAGGTCTCCAAGGTTGCCTGGTTACCCAGGTCTCCAAGGTTACCTGGTTACCCAGGTCTCCAAGGTTACCTGGTTACCCAGGTCTCCAAGGTTACCTGGTTACCCAGGTCTCCAAGGTTACCTGGTCTCCAAGGTTACGTGGTTACTCAGCTCTATCTGGTTACCTGGCCTCCCAGGTTACCTGGTTTCCATGGTTACCTAGTTACACTGGTCCCTTGGAACGAATCTGCAAAGATTTCTTACTCATTTCTGCAACTTTGAAAGTTCCTGATGATGTATTGATTGTAACACGAAAGGCCTAAAACTATTATTCAGCTCCCTTTGTGGTTGTTTTGCATACTGTTGTATGTCTCTTAAGAGTTGAATCTACTTTAAAATACATTTAAACCTGGTTTAAAATACATTTAAACCTGGTTTAAAATACATTTAAACCTGGTTTAAAATACATTTAAACCTGGTTTAAAATACATTTAAACCTGGTTTAAAATACATTTAAACCTGGTTTAAAATACATTTAAACCTGGTTTAAAATACATTTAAACCTGGTTTAAAATATATTTAAGCCTGGTTTAAAATACATTTAAGCCTGGTTTAAAATACATTTAAGCCTGGTTTAAAATACATTTAAGCCTGGTTTAAAATACATTTAAGCCTGGTTTAAAATACATTTAAGCCTGGTTTAAAATACATTTAAGCCTGGTTTAAAATACATTTAAGCCTGGTTTAAAATACATTTAAGCCTGGTTTAAAATACATTTAAGCCTGGTTTAAAATACATTTAAGCCTGGTTTAAAATACATTTAAACCTGGTTTAAAATACATTTAAACCTGGTTTAAAATACATTTAAACCTGGTTTAAAATACATTTAAACCTGGTTTAAAATACATTTAAACCTGGTTTAAAATACATTTAAACCTGGTTTAAAATACATTTAAACCTGGTTTAAAATACATTTAAACCTGGTTTAAAATACATTTAAACCTGGTTTAAAATACATTTAAACCTGATTTAAAATACATTTAAACCTGGTTTAAAATACATTTAAACCTGGTTTAAAATACATTTAAACCTGGTTTAAAATACATTTAAATCTGGTTTAAAATACATTTAAACCTGGTTTAAAATACATTTAAACCTGGTTTAAAATACATTTAAACCTGGTTTAAAATACATTTAAACCTGGTTTAAAATACATCACAAAAATGCTATTCCTTCTTATTAAAATGTGTGATAAAAACTGCATTTTTTAAATGAGAAATTTGACGTTTTACGCTGAAATTTCAATCCAGAGTCGATGGCAGAAACTATTATGGCAGGTGTGTGGGATTTAAACCTACTCTCAGACACATGTGCAGGATGCTATTCCTTGCTATTACGACCAACTCTAATGCAATGTTCAGTTTGAAAAGTAAGTTGAAATACGCATTTTGACGTCTTTTTTGTGTGTGATTTGATGGCGCCGGCGGCGTCAGAAGATATCATCAGAGATATCATCACAGATATCCAAGATTTTATACAAGTATTTTTGAGGTGGGTGACCCATTTTTCCGAACTATTACAAGACGGAAATCGAAAACAGTGTAAAAACGCTCTGGTCTAGTGTAGGTGTGTACACTTGGTAGGGTGTACAGTGTTGGTCTGTGTACACCTGACAGGGGGTAGTGTTGGTGTGTGTACACCAGGCTGGGTGTAGTGTTGGTCTGTGTACACCTGGCAGGGGGTAGTGTTGGTGTGTGTACACCAGGCTGGGTGTAGTGTTGGTCTGTGTACACCTGGCAGGGGGTAGTGTTGGTGTGTGTACACCAGGCTGGGTGTAGTGTTGGTCTGTGTACACCTGGCAAGGGGTAGTGTTGGTGTGTGTACACCAGGCTGGGTGTAGTGTTGGTCTGTGTACATCTGGCAGGGGGTAGTGTTGGTGTGTGTACACCAGGCTGGGTGTAGTGTTGGTCTGTGTACACCTGGCAGGGGGTAGTGTTGGTGTGTGTACACCAGGCTGGGTGTAGTGTTGGTCTGTGTACACCTGGCAGGGGGTAGTGTTGGTGTGTGTACACCAGGCTGGGTGTAGTGTTGGTCTGTGTACACCTGGCAAGGGGTAGTGTTGGTGTGTGTACACCAGGCTGGGTGTAGTGTTGGTCTGTGTACATCTGGCAGGGGGTAGTGTTGGTGTGTGTACACCAGGCTGGGTGTAGTGTTGGTCTGTGTACACCTGGCAGGGGGTAGTGTTGGTGTGTGTACACCAGGCTGGGTGTAGTGTTGGTCTGTGTACACCTGGCAGGGGGTAGTGTTGGTGTGTGTACACCAGGCTGGGTGTAGTGTTGGTCTGTGTACACCTGGCAGGGGGTAGTGTTGGTGTGTGTACACCAGGCTGGGTGTAGTGTTGGTCTGTGTACACCTGGCAGGGGGTAGTGTTGGTGTGTGTACACCAGGCTGGGTGTAGTGTTGGTCTGTGTACACCTGGCAGGGGGTAGTGTTGGTGTGTGTACACCAGGCTGGGTGTAGTGTTGGTCTGTGTACACCTGGCAGGGGGTAGTGTTGGTGTGTGTACACCAGGCTGGGTGTAGTGTTGGTCTGTGTACACCTGGCAGGGGGTAGTGTTGGTGTGTGTACACCAGGCTGGGTGTAGTGTTGGTCTGTGTACACCTGGCAGGGGGTAGTGTTGGTGTGTGTACACCAGGCTGGGTGTAGTGTTGGTCTGTGTACACCTGGCAGGGGGTAGTGTTGGTGTGTGTACACCAGGCTGGGTGTAGTGTTGGTCTGTGTACACCTGGCAGGGGGTAGTGTTGGTGTGTGTACACCAGGCTGGGTGTAGTGTTGGTCTGTGTACACCTGGCAGGGGGTAGTGTTGGTGTGTGTACACCAGGCTGGGTGTAGTGTTGGTCTGTGTACACCTGGCAGGGGGTAGTGTTGGTGTGTGTACACCAGGCTGGGTGTAGTGTTGGTCTGTGTACACCTGGCAGGGGGTAGTGTTGGTGTGTGTACACCAGGCTGGGTGTAGTGTTGGTCTGTGTACACCTGGCAGGGGGTAGTGTTGGTGTGTGTACACCAAGCTGGGTGTAGTGTTGGTCTGTGTACACCTAGCAGGGGTAGTGTTGGTGTGTGTGTGTGTGTGTGTACACCAAGCAGGGTGTACAGTGTTTGTGTGCGTGTGTACACCTGGCAGGGTATACAGTGCTGGTGTACGCGTGCACACCTGGCAGGGTGTACAGTGCTGGTGTAGGTGTGTACACCTGGCAGGATATACAGTGCTGGTGTACGTGTGTACACCTGCCAGGGTGTACAGTGGTGTAGGTGTGTACACCTGACAGGGTGTACAGTTGAAGTAGAATCAACACAGGGCAGGGTGTACAGTGTTGAGTGTTGAATCAACACAAGGCAGGATGTACAGTGTTGGGTGTTGCATTACCACAAGGCAGGATGTACAGTCTACCTCCCTGGAGTCTACCTGGAGGTTATTCCGGGGATCAACGCCCCCGCGGCTCGGTCCACGACCGGGCCTCCCAGCGGATCAGGGCCTCATCAACCAGGCTGTTACTGCTGGCCGCACGTAGTCCAACGTACGACCCAGGCTCAGCCCCCAGCCCCAGTGCTGACTTAGTCTCAGCCCCCAGCCTTATTGCCAGTCCAGACTCCACTAGAGACCCTACCACAGTCATCACTAAAACCTTATATATACAACCATCATTGCACAAGACCATAGCCCACATTACAGATGTAGGGGAGGAGTCTCCTTCTTCTACAGAGGAAAGTAGATGGAATCCAGGACGGGGTGGCCCTGGCTTGGATATTGAGGCTTACAGTGCGGTCCCAGAACCTGCAGAAAGTGACAACACACCTCCCAACAATTCTATCCAACCAAAAGTGAAATTGTGCAAATACTATGTTTGGGGCATCTGTAAGCATGGAATATCAGGAAAAAAAAATGGGACATGCAACTTTGAGCATCCCCCAAAAAATGTAGTGACCTCTTGTCTAAAGGAGTGTGTCGTTCTTCTTATTGTACTTTCTTCCACCCAGAAATGTGTCACTCCTCGGTCCTCCAAAAGCAGTGTTCAATATCAGCTGCCCTGCATACCATCTAAAAGGGACCAGGAGGCACAGACCCCAAAGGACAAACAATAGTAGCTACGAAAACCCAACTCCAGGTGATTTTTTAGTGGCAGGAAACTGAAAAAGAAATTGGAAGGAAATAAAAAATGCCCACCACCTTGGAGCCTTGGTGGACTGGAAGCACAGCTAGTGGCCACCCATGGCCCTCCAGAACTACAACTACTGATGCCAACAATAAAATCCCCCCAACAAACACAAAATACAACCTCGTTCATATTTGCTAATATACAGGGCCTTAAGCCATCCACCAACAACAAAATACCTTTTATCAGTGGACTTCTAGAGGAATCTAATGCAATATTGGCAGCTTTCACAGAGACCCACAAAAAAGATCACTTTGACAGTGAAATATGGATAAGTGGTTACAACCTTTTTAGATGCGACAGAAAGAACAGGAAACAAGGGGGGGGGGGGTTGGCCTGTATGTCAAGGAGTTGGGTGTTGCATCAACACAAGGCAAGATGTACAGTGTTGGGTGTTGCATCAACACAAGGCAAGATGTACAGTGTTGGGTGTTGCATCAACACAAGGCAAGATGTACAGTGTTGGGTGTTGCATCAACACAAGGTAAGATGTACAGTGTTGGGTGTTGCATCAACACAAGGCAGGATGTACAGTATTGGGTGTTGCATCAACACAAGGCAAGATGTACAGTGTTGGGTGTTGCATCAACACAAGGCAGGATGTACAGTGTTGGGTGTTGCATCAACACAAGGCAGGATGTACAGTGTTGGGTGTTGCATCAACACAAGGCGGGATGTACAGTGTTGCATCAACACAAGGCAAGATGTACAGTGTTGGGTGTTGCATCAACACAAGGCAGGATGTACAGTGTTGGGTGTTGCATCAACACAAGGCGGGATGTACAGTGTTGGGTGTTGCATCAACACAAGGCGGGATGTAGTGTTGGGTGTTGCATCAACACAAGGCAGGATGTACAGTGTTGGGTGTTGCATCAACACAAGGCAGGATGTACAGTGTTGGGTGTTGCATCAACACAAGGCGGGATGTACAGTGTTGCATCAACACAAGGCAAGATGTACAGTGTTGGGTGTTGCATCAACACAAGGCAGGATGTACAGTGTTGGGTGCTGCATCAACACAAGGCAGGATGTACAGTGTTGGGTGTTGCATCAACACAAGGCAGGATGTACAGTGTTGGGTGTTGCATCAACACAAGGCAGGATGTACAGTGTTGGGTGTTGCATCAACACAAGGCAGGATGTACAGTGTTGGGTGCTGCATCAACACAAGGCAGGATGTACAGTGTTGCATCAACACAAGGCAAGATGTACAGTGTTGGGTGTTGCATCAACACAAGGCGGGATGTACAGTGTTGCATCAACACAAGGCAAGATGTACAGTGTTGGGTGTTGCATCAACACAAGGCAGGATGTACAGTGTTGGGTGTTGCATCAACACAAGGCGGGATGTACAGTGTTGGGTGTTGCATCAACACAAGGCGGGATGTAGTGTTGGGTGTTGCATCAACACAAGGCAGGATGTAGTGTTGGGTGTTGCATCAACACAAGGCAGGATGTACAGTGTTGGATGTTGCATCAACACAAGGCAGGATGTACAGTGTTGGGTGCTGCATCAACACAAGGCAGGATGTAAAGTGTTGGGTGCTGCATCAACACAAGGCAATATGTACAGTGTTGGGTGTTGCATCAACACAAGGCAGGATGTACAGTGTTGGGTGTTGCATCAACACAAGGCAATATGTACAGTGTTGGGTGTTGCATCAACACAAGGCAGGATGTACAGTGTTGGGTGTTGCATCAACACAAGGCAAGATGTACAGTGTTGGGTGTTGCATCAACACAAGGCAGGATGTACAGTGTTGGGTGTTGCATCAACACAAGGCAGGATGTACAGTGTTGGGTGTTGCATCAACACAAGGCAGGATGTACAGTGTTGGGTGTTGCATCAACACAAGGCAGGATGTACAGTGTTGGGTGTTGCATCAACACAAGGCAGGATGTACAGTGTTGGGTGTTGCATCAACACAAGGCAGGATGTACAGTGTTGGGTGTTGCATCAACACAAGGCAAGATGTACAGTGTTGGGTATTGCATCAACACAAGGCAGGATGTACAGTGTTGCATCAACACAAGGCAGGATGTACAGTGTTGGGTGTTGCATCAACACAAGGCAGGATGTACAGTGTTGGGTGCTGCATCAACACAAGGCAAGATGTACAGTGTTGGGTGTTGCATCAACACAAGGCAGGATGTACAGTGTTGGGTGTTGCATCAACACAAGGCAGGATGTACAGTGTTGGGTGTTGCATCAACACAAGGCAGGATGTACAGTGTTGGGTGTTGCATCAACACAAGGCAGGATGTACAGTGTTGGGTGTTGCATCAACACAAGGCAGGATGTACAGTGTTGGGTGTTGCATCAACACAAGGCAGGATGTACAGTGTTGGGTGTTGCATCAACACAAGGCAGGATGTACAGTGTTGGGTGTTGCATCAACACAAGGCAGGATGTACAGTGTTGGGTGTTGCATCAACACAAGGCAAGATGTACAGTGTTGGGTATTGCATCAACACAAGGCAGGATGTACAGTGTTGCATCAACACAAGGCAGGATGTACAGTGTTGGGTGTTGCATCAACACAAGGCAGGATGTACAGTGTTGGGTGCTGCATGAACACAAGGCAAGATGTACAGTGTTGGGTGTTGCATCAACACAAGGCAGGATGTACAGTGTTGGGTGTTGCATCAACACAAGGCAGGATGTACAGTGTTGGGTGTTGCATCAACACAAGGCAGGATGTACAGTGTTGGGTGTTGCATCAACACAAGGCAGGATGTACAGTGTTGGGTGTTGCATCAACACAAGGCAGGATGTACAGTGTTGGGTGTTGCATCAACACAAGGCAAGATGTACAGTGTTGGGTGTTGCATCAACACAAGGCAGGATGTACAGTGTTGGGTGTTGCATCAACACAAGGCAGGATGTACAGTGTTGGGTGTTGCATCAACACAAGGCAGGAAGTGCACCGAGGATTGTGTAGTTTATTTCCACCTAAATTCTTCACAAATCTTCACAGATTGCTTACTACTGTAATGAATCTTTACATTGCACTTGACTTGCAGAGCTTCAAGCCTGGAAGCTCCGGAGCCTCAAGCCTGGAAACTCCGGGGCCTCAAGCCTGGAAGCTCCGGGGCCTCAAGCCTGGAAGCTCCGGGGCCTCAAGCCTGGAAGCTCCGGGGCCTCAAGCCTGGAAGCTCCGGGGCCTCAAGCCTGGAAGCTCCGGGGCCTCAAGCCTGGAAGCTCCGGGGCCTCAAGCCTGGAAGCTCCGGGGCCTCAAGCCTGGAAGCTGCGGGGCCTCAAGCCTGGAAGCTCCGGGGCCTCAAGCCTGGAAGCTCCGGGGCCTCAAGCCTGGAAGCTCCGGGGCCTCAAGCCTGGAAGCTCCGGGGCCTCAAGCCTGGAAGCTCCGGGGCCTCAAGCCTGGAAGCTCCGGGGCCTCAAGCCTAGAAGCTCCGGGGCCTCAAGCCTGGAAGCTCCGGGGCCTCAAGCCTGGAAGCTCCGGGGCCTCAAGCCTGGAAGCTCCGGGGCCTCAAGCCTGGAAGCTCCGGGGCCTCAAGCCTGTTTTTTCATCTACTCTCAGCTGACCAGGAAATCATTTAACATTTCCTACTTTTTTGCGAGAAATTTTATTCGTTATGTATTTGTGCCCCATATGTATACAACGCTGTAAATGTGTGTTCATTCGTGTCTGTGCATACCTGTGTGTGTTTATCTAGTTGCGTTTCTCAAGGGTCGATGCCTAGCTCCTGGGCCTTCTACTTTTAACAACTAAAGAAAGTAAGAACATAAGAAAGGACAGAACATTAAAGCAGGCCTACTGGTCCAAGCCAGGCAGGTCCAGATTTACCTTTCCCTGACCAGCAGGTCCCGATCATGCCTACTCTTGAGGCTCTGTACAATATGTGACTCTAACCTCTCATCTAGTTTTTCCAGCAACTCGATAATGATACTGAAAAAATGTTTCCTAATATCCCTGTAAGTTCAACCGAGTATTTATCTGTCATTTATGTCTCCTATCAGTATTTTCTATGCCATGATCATGGCTCCCCCAGGACTAGGTAATCTTTCAAGTTTCTGAAAGCAAACTTCTGGATATTCTTTATTCTGGCAGCACACACTGTAAGACTGGCCTCACCCATGTTATGTATATTCTAAATGATTTTGTGGTTAAGGTTCCTAAAAGCCGTTATTTTTCTCAGGTTAGATAATTTACATATACAGCTTAAGTTGTTTTACACTAATTATATGCTAGGAGCGATGTTTACCTTGCTCAAGGCTGTATCCCGTGTCCGCTCTTCTCTTTTCTCCCGTAGTCAAATTATTTTGCACCTTTAAGGACTTACTCTAACAGCGACTTACTCTACCACGACTGCAGTCCACTGAAATTATTCTGGAGCCTCTATGGCCTTTCTGGTTATCTTTAATCCTAAGCAGGACTTGCACTCGAGTTAATATTATTATTATAATCAAAATGAAGCGCTAAGCCACAAGGGCTGTACAGCACTCGAGTTAATAGGGTTATCAAAGTTTATTCTTTGGGTAACATTGATAATGGGTTCGCCTTTGACAAGGACCTGCTAAGTATGGGCCGGTAAACCTGCTGCAGTGCTCTTTCTTTATGTAATGTCATCTAATAGTGATAATGTGGATCCAATTTCTTCCGCAAGTACATTTTAAGGAGGTGAATCCCTCAGCTGAGGGACTGACCACCTCAAATACTTTTTCTCCAAGGTTGATGGATTGATTGCATTATTTTTATTTCACCTGTTCCCTCTGTATTTGACTGAAGAAGCCTACTGTGTAGGCGAAATGTTTCAGCAATAAAGATATCCGACTGCTGCATATGTGTTTTAATCTTCAACTTGTCGGTATTTATACCATACCTTTGCCTTTGATATACCTTTGAAGAGTTTCGAGAGTTTTACTACTCTCACATTTAAAGGTGCCAGAAAGGGCACTGGGATTCGAAACACTGATTCACTTGAGACTCAACTTTTCACACTGTTCTATTCTAATAACATCGTTTTTTACCATTACTCCGTACCTTCCATTCTCCAGGTATTAATGTGTCCATTTTTACACCTTTCTTGCTACTCCCACTTGCTCGTGCAGTTCGTGTACAGCTGCTGCGTCTGTGTCAGATGCTTGACTTTGCAAGACAATACGAAGAAATCAGGGAACTGGTAGGGTTTGAATCCATGGCAAGTGCGTTGACCACTTAGCAATCGTGTTATAAGGATTTCGTGAGTCAATACGAAGAATTCAAGACTCGTGAAATCTTAAAACCGCGTTTGTTAACGACGCTAGGAATTTGCTGTGTTCAGATCCCTGGCCAGCTAGTACAAAAGCTAGCAGGCCAGTGCGTAAACCACTGTACCAAACCAGCTTAATAATCTTCGTCAAGTCAGGCATATTTGTAAACACTAGTTAGGGTAGCAATGGACTTGTGGTTTAGACTGACTTGCCATGGTTCAAATCTTACCCGTTTTGTGGTAAGTCTTCAGATACCGTAGAGAAACGATTCCGAAGGAAAAAAAAATAGCATCAGGTCCAATTCATCAGATATTTTTTACTGGGAATGCAAAAGAGATAGGAGATTGCGGTTTATTGTAATTATTATTTATGCCATTATTATTATCAAAATGAAGCGCTAAACCCATACAGCGTTACTGCTGTCATTATACAAAATAAAACTTTATTTCTTAAAATGAAGCACACTCATAATAATAATTATTAAAATTATTTTTAATATTACAGTAAAAAAATCGCTAAAATCGTTCGGGTACAGAGCGATATATTTTTAGAGAATAGTTATAATTCGTTAATTTAAAAGTTTACGAACTTCATTTGAAAAGACTCATTCTAATAAGTTAATTTACATAATGCGTTGTGAGGAGTCGCTCTATGTGGTCAATTAGCATAGAAAACACCAAAAATGGAAAGCAACATCAATAGTATAAGCGATGTCATTACTTAAAGCGCTTAGACAACTTGATCTGCATAATGAGATAACAGACCATTGTTGCTGATAGAGAGAGAGAAGTGAGTGAGGGAGAATTTAAAATAACATGATTTAGGTAACACGTCTTAGCTTATAAATAAAATTAGGAAGCCTTAACCTAACCTCGTAAAACACAGTGTAAGAGAGGAGAGAGAGAACATTCAAATTCAAAGTTTATTCTCTATAAGGATTACAATGCTGAGTTTACAGAATTTGGTTATTGTGTGGTTTACATGTAGTAAAATAATGATTACAGAGTGTACCACTAGAACAATAAGTTAAAGAAGCATCAAGCCAAATAGTAAACAGTGTAATAATTGTTTAGGCTATCAAGTACCAGTGTTTTAATTCAAGAACACGAGTATCAACAATGATACTGTTGTAATAAAGTTGGTAGAATTACCGACAATATGTAAAGTAAAAGGACACAAGTGCAACTAATGTGACATTTATTGTGGCAACGTTTCGCTCTCCAGGAGCTTGATAAAGCTCCTGGAGAGCGAAACGTTGCCACAATAAATGTCACATTAGTTGCACTTGTGTCCTTTTAATGATACTGTTCCTGTGTCAGCAGGTCCTCACAACAAGAATAATGGAAACGTTAATCCAAATGATTTGTTGAAATCTAGAAAAGATGCAGTTTACTCATCTTTTTCTCCCTATCTAGATCTCGGTAACTGCAATAGAAGTCTTGTAGATTCCTTAGTCAGAATGGTCGTTTCCTGAATCTATTCTTTCGTCACAATTATCAGAAGACAATATGTTACAACTAATATGCAGTTCAATGCCACCTGTTGGTCCATCTTCTCAAATTACAAGTGTGTCAAGACTTTTACAACGAGTAAACTGTTTGTTTCTTTCCTTTGTATCCAAGTAATTATGTTGCTAGGTTCCATTATTTTTGTGTGTATCCAATTCTTTCCATGTCATCTTTACTTCATTTGTAGTGTAGATTTGTTTTAATATTTGTCTTGACACTGATGACCTGTGACAAGGAACACCAAATGCTGTTGGCCCACACTAGGGTAAACTCTCCAGGTAAACTAATGACCTGTGACAAGGAGTTCCCACACTAGGATACGCATACCCTTAGTGATTCGTAAAGTGATTTTCAGGGGGTCAGTCATTTAATATTATTTTGCTATTGTCATCATTGATTTTTTTATTTATATCCAGTATTTTAATGATAAACGTATAGTTCCCAAATATGGAGACAACCTTGTTTCATATAAGAAATATTTCAGCGCTATACATATGGTAAACATATAGGAACATAAGAAAGAACACTGCAACAGGCCAACTGACCCATGCGGAGCAGGTCCATGTACCCCCCCCCCCGATAAGATCAATGAACCCCCCCCCCCCCGGATAAGCCCAATGACCCACCCAATCTGGTCACCTAAACTCTAGGATGGAGCACTGCACCAGACCCAGCCGCACAAGCTAGTTAGGTCCAACTCACACCCACCCACACTCACTCATGTATTTATCTAACCTATTTTTAAAACTACACAACGTTTTAGCCTGAATAACTGTACTCGGGAGCTTGTTCCACTCATCCAGGACTCTATTACCAAACTAGTGCTTTCCTATATCCTTCCTGAATCTGAATTTTTCCAACTTGAAACCATTGCTGCGAGCCCTGTCTTGGCTGGAAATTTTCAGCACGCTATTTACATCCCTTTTATTTATTCCTGTTTTCCATTTATACACCTCGATCATATACCCCCTAATTCTACGCCTTTCGAGAGAGTGCAGATTCAGGGCCTTCAGTCTATCCTCATAGAGAAGATTTCTGATACATGGGATCATCTTTGTCATCCTCCTCTGTATGTTTTCCAGAGCATTTATATCCATTTTGTAATACGGTGACCAGAACTGAGCAGCATAGTCTAAATGAGGCCTAACCAAGGATATATAGAGTTGAAGAACAACCTGAGGACTTCTATTATTTATACTTCTAGTTATGAAGCCAAGAATTCTGTTAGCTTTACTGTGAACACTAATGCACTGTTGTCTTGGTTTTAGATTACTGCTAACCAGAACTCCTAAATCCTTTTCGCAATCAGTAGTATTAAGATCTACATTATTTAGTTTAAATGTGGCATGGTTATTTACCTGTCCAACATTTAGAACTTTGCATTTGTCAATATTAAATTACATCTGCCACTTCTCCGACCATTGCATCAGTCTATTCAAATCCTCCTGGAGTGCTCTAGTGTCCTCATTAAAATGAATTGGACGGCCTATTTTGGTGTCATCAGCAAATTTGCTTATGTCGCTATTTATTCCCTCATCTATGTCGTTTATGTAAATTGTGAACAACAACGGGCCCAACACTGACCCCTGAGGAACACCGCTTGCGACGTGCCCTCATTCTGATTTCTCCCCATTTATGCAAACTCTCTGCTGTCTATTTGTCAGCCATGCCTCTACCCAGGGAAAAATTTCTCCTCCTATTCCGTGTGCCTTAAGTTTCCTCAATAGCCTCTGGTGTGGAACTCTATCGAAAGCCTTACTGAAGTCCATATACACAATATCATATTCATTACCATGATTACCTTCTCAAACACCGTAGTGAAAAAAGTTAGTAAATTTGTAAGACAGGAACGCCCCTTTGTAAAACCGTGTTGAGATTTATTAATCAATCTGTGCCTGTCAAGATGGCTACGAATTGCTTCGGCAATTATTGATTTCATAAATTTTCCCACTATGGAGGTAAGACTCTATAGTTTGAAGCCAAGGACCTGTCACCTGCCTTGTAAATAGGAATTACATTTGCCATTTTCCACTTATCAGGCACTATGCCAGTTTGTAGTGATATGTTAAAAAGATTAGCCAAAGGTATGCTAAGTTCCTCTTTACATTCTTTTAACACCCTTGCAAACAGTTCATCAGGGCCTGGGGATTTGTTCGGTTTTAGTTTCTCTATTTGTATGGGGACCATGTCACTAGTTACCGCAATCGTACATAGTTTATTATCATCCTGTTCTACATAATCTATTATTTCAGGAACATCGCTAGTATTTTCCTTGATGAAAACTGAGAGGAGGTAGGTATTTAGAATTTCACACATATCCTTATCACTGTCAGTGATCTGACCAGAGTTACTCTTAAGTGGGCCAATCTTGTCCCTAATCTTACTTCTGTATACCTGGAAGAACCCTTTTGGGTTAGTCTTTGAATCCCTTGCGACCTTAGCCTCATAATCCCTTTTTGCTTTTCTTATTCCTTTCTTTATTTCTCTCTTTAAATGAATGTATTGATTCCTTAACTGCCCATCCCCTCTTTTGATACGCCTATATATGCCTCTCTTTTGACCAATGAGATGTTTTAATCTATTGTTCATCCATTTGGGATCATTTTTGTTAGATCTTATTTCCCTACTCGGAACAAAAGTTGTCTGGGCAGCTAGAACTATGCTCCGAAAAACGTCATATTGGCAACCAACATCACCTACCTGACCCATAGTCAGGACATCCCAATTTAGCCCACCCAGGCAATTTTTCAGTCCCATGAAGTCGGCCAAGCGAAAATCTGGGCCAGAGATTTGATTGCAGTTATCTGGGTAATTCCATGATATATTGAAACTAAGTGATTTGTGATCACTTTCCCCAAGCTCATCATTAATCTCAAGATTATTAATTAGTGAATCTTTGTTGGCAAGAACCAAGTCAAGCAGATTGTTTCCTCTAGTTCAGTGGTTCCCAAACTGGGGGTAAATTACCCCCTGGGGGTAATTTAACCATTTTTGGGGGGTAATGGAGGGGTGACAGAAAAAAAGTTATGAATTCTGAAAATCAAGAAAACAATGTGGTACCCGGTATGAGGATTATTGTTAACTTTGTCTTAGTATATAAAGTTGTAAAGTAAACCTATTATAAGTAAGTAATAAAGTTAAACAAAATAACAATAAACATCAAAAACTAATATACAGTATTAGAAAAGAAGAAATATATAGCTAAGTGTGTGGAAACCCAAAAGTATTTTGACAAGTATGCTTCAGGACAAAAGTCACTCAGTAGCCCAGATCGACCTGTCCAGTACGCGTCACTCACTTCCTGAGGCTGCCTCTATTTCACACTGTCACTTTATCTGTGAGCATCAGCCGAGGTAGACATAAGCTGGTATGTATGTGTACTGCCCTGTGCAGTATATAGTTAGTATTTACCCACTGTTACTGTGAATTTGTAGTTATTATTAATTTTATATATAATGTATGTGTGGTTCTTACGTTTTCAATGGTTTTGCTAGGATTAGCAGAGTATGCGAGGCTGTATACGTTCACGTTTAGCCATATATATCAATAATAACATTTTGTGAAAGGGGTAACATGCTTTATGTGGCATGTTAAATTGGGTAACAAGCTGAAAAAGTTTGGGAACCACTGCTCTAGTTGGTTCTGTCACAACCTGTTCTAAAAAGCAATCCTGAACCGTATCAAGAAAGTCACTAGACTCAAGATTTCCTGTCATATTGTTCCAATCAATCAAAGTTAAAATCTCCCATTATCACAACATTTTCATGTCTAGATGCCTTATGAATTTCGTCCCATAACAGCTTACTGCACTCCCTATCAAGGTTTGGGGGCCTATAAATCACACCCAAAATTAATTTGTCACGTCCCTCGAGAAACTGTAGCCAAACAGTTTCTGTGTTCGATGTTTCTAATCTTATATCATGTCTAAGACAACAATTTAAATTTTCTCTGACATACATCGCCACACCACCACCCTTCCTGTTGACCCTATCAGTGTGGAATAGTTTATAACCCTGTATGTTGCATTCAGAAGGCATTTCTCTATCTTTCAGGTTGAACCAGGTCTCTGTTATACCAATGATATCTATAGTACCTACACTTGCAAGTAATCTTAGCTCATCTATCTTATTTCTTAGACTCCTATTATTTGTATAGTAAACCTTAAGGGAGCTAGTCACTCGTTGCCCTCTACTATCTCTCTTTGTTTGTTGATCAATTGATTTGCCATTACTAGCAACTTTATTTTGAATATTGTCTTTTAAACATATCCCTGAGGTATCCTGGTAATAACTGCTGTTTTTAACCCTAATGCTGCAGCCTGATTGTTTCCCACAAACACCCATACCTCTATAATCTATCAGTTTAAATTTCTAGACAAGTCATCAATTACCCTCTCAATTGAATTGGCTAATGCAACCACTGCATCCCCAGAGAGATGAACCCCATCCCTTGCATACATATCACGTTTGCCAAAGAATAGGTCCCAGTTATCAATGAATGGGATTACAAGTTCCTTGCAGTACCTGTCTAGCCAGCAATTTATACCAATTGCTCTAGACATCCATTCATTGCCCACTCCCTTTCTAGGCAAAATGCTACATATGACTGGGATCCCTCCCTTAGACCTAACTACTTCTATGGCTGACCTGTACTTATCCAGTAGCTCCTCTCTCCTGCCCTTCCCAATGTCATTACCCCCAGCACTAAGACAGATAATGGGCTTGCTCCCATTACCTGCCATAATATTATCCAACCTGCTGACTATGTCACCAACACCAGCTCCAGGAAGACACACTCTCTGTCTGACCTTTCTGTCTATGTTACAAAATGCACGGTCCATATATCTTACCTGAGAATCGCCTACTATTAAAATATTCTTACCTTAATTAGGAGGGGAATCAGTGGTACCTTCATCCTCACTAACCACTGAAGTCAATAGTCTTTGTGATGATTTGGTTTCAACACCAACCTACTGACTAAATTCTGGTTCACGATGAACTAGTCATGCTCTAGTTGCCAATATGGCCATAAGAAACTTTTAACATTTCCCACAAAGTATCTATGTCAGCATCGATAGTCTGATTTGTGCATCATTAAGACAATATCGCACTAGGCTCTTATGTTGATGATGACCTCTTGTCAGCAACAGTTGCCAGGACTGAAGCCCTGGCTTTCAACAGGCAGGCACATCATCCACAATTATTTATTTTATTAAAATGGTATACAATACCAACAGGCTGGTAAGATACATGTACAACAGTTAGGCATCTTTATTCTAACACGTTTTGGCTGCACAGTTGGCTTCTTCAATCTGATACAGATGTGATGAATGGTTTGAAAAACCGACAAGTTGAAGATTGAGACACCTATGCAACATATGGGAATCTTTATTCAGGAAACGTTTCCTGAATATAGATTCCCATATGTTGCATAAGTGTCTCAATCTTCAATCAAATACAGAAAAAATTTGTAGAAAATAATATATTTTCCGAAAACAATCCAGCGTATTTATGAAAATTAGTGTAGTACATTGTATTTAATAAAAATTAATTTGCAAATGAAAAAGAGAATCGAGAGGGAAGCTCTGCGCCTGCGCTGAGGAGCAGGGAGGAGACGCCATTTTTTTTTAATGTGGTACAAGCACACTGAAGTAATGTGCTTAATTTTCGTCACTCTAGGGGTTATATTGGGCTTTAAACCTCTCAAATAGGAGCCGAAATTGTTGGATGTGCAGTCCTGCATAATTTGAGCATTAAGCAGATGGACAGGATAGCTTCAGGAACCTCAGATAAGCTATCTAAATTATGTTGTAATTCTGGCCAGTATTATCATCATAAATTTGGGTAGAGGAGGGTTCTGTACATGACACACAGTTATCTCCAGACTAATTGGTGAGTGTTATGATTATAAATTCTCCTTCTGTTATATGTGTATATGTATACATTTATTAATTTTAATATACAGTCCACAAATTTATATTAAATTTTACTAGAATTCCTGGTAATGTACATTTTATTTGCAATTAATATAGGTTTAGAGCAACTTGTGCAGAGATAGATTATGGTAGGTATCGAAGGGGGACATTTTTTTGCGACCTAGGTGTCCTAAAAATTCCTACTTGTCTCTGTAACTTTGATAAATAATAATTATCTTTGTTACCATTTACTGGTATGTATCTAATGAGATTCATCCAGGTAAATTTAATTTTCCACAAAATTGGCAGAAGCAGTAGAGATATGAAGACGATATAATCAGTCCATCACCCGAATTTTTTTTAGTAGCTAAAACAAGTATAAATAAGTAATTCATGACCTGATTAACTATTTGCAGTGTGACTTTGCAAATGGTCCAAGTCGGACCGAAACGTCGTCGTAAGCTCCTCTCTATGTGCGGGTTATTTGTGTATCGCTCCAGTCACGGTATTATGCCTTTTTTGTTATTTAGTTTATGCTAAAATTCGCATATTAATTTTAAAATCTGTATGCATAATTTCTTAATGATAAGATGTTTACACTGATTTTTTTTGCATGTATATTTAACGTCACCTTCCAAGTAATTGTTTTCAGTATCAGTTTCTGAATGAATAAATAGCATTTTTGTTTCTATATGAAATATACTGTTGAACAGCGAAAGTATATATGCTCGTAAAATTTAAGAGCACATTGTTCTGTTCGTATGTCTTTATTTCAGACAGTATTTGTATAGCTACTTTCTTACATCTGTAAAAGGGGGTACGTGGCTGTTAATACATAACGTTAAGGAGTACACGATCAACATCAACTATGGCACTCTTTTTTATGTTTCACTGTGGATATTTCCCTAAATTTTCTGCTTAAATCCTAACATACCTCTGGTGTGAGTGTTCCATTTTTACTCAGTCATTACATGGTTCTTCACTCTCATTCTCCCTCTCATGTGTTCTGTAAAACAATCGTAACCTTTTCTCTTCCATCCCTTTCCAATGATTTCCGCAAACCTACGTTCCCTGTCTTCTTTTGTCCATTGTGTTTTACACTGTTTTCCTCACTGTCTTTTGTTCACTGTCTTGGCTCTCGTTGTATGTCACATGTTTTATCCTCTTACTTCAACGTACTTTTTTTTCGCCTTACCATCATCACCTGGACTGTTTTGCTTTTCATTTCACTTCACTCCGGAAATGTCATATATACCTAGTCTCCTCCACTTTATTCGGGCCTCTTTTCTTTATAGTTCCATTTCTACTGGATAATCAAACTCCAAAATTGTGAAATCGTACCAAGTGGTATTCTATAGTCAATTTAACGTATATCTGATTAATTTTGAGTGAATATCAAGTAAAGTCGTACCAGCTCATCCCTACCACTTATACCTGCAGCTTCACTTATGTGTTGCTTCAAGGAGTCCCATTACTGCTTTCATTAGCTATCCTCTCAGTGTTCTTTGACCCTCATGCATTTCTGAATTTTCCAAGCAAATTTCTCAGAAACTAAAATTTATCGTAATCATCAGTTTTGCTTCTAATACGCTTGGTGTTTGTGTTATTTCCATTATTGTTGTTGACCTCTTGTTTTCTTCCCAGTCCATCTGAAGCCTCTTGCTGTTAGGTGCAGGGTTGTACGTGTATCACTATTACCATGCTGGACTTTCCATTCATCAAGGATCCCGTTTTGTTATCCTTTAAACTCCCTGATGTTCATATTTCTCGGTTCCTCTTATTTCCAATGCTTCTTTATTACCAGTGAAACTTCTCCCTTTCTTTTTTATGAGGCATTCATCTGAGTAAATTTGATTGGTTATTTTCCCTGTGAGTTTCATCTTATGAGGCTATCGTGTCTGGTCTTTATTTTAGTTCACGGCATTCATTAATTAATGGCCTGGAGGGGTTTGTGCACCATGCACTCAGCTTTCTGTTCCTCGCCATTAATGGCTTACTCTCTTTTCAGCTCTCTCGTTCAGTTTTATAAGTTACTTGGCATAAATGTTCTTGTAAGAGACTGAGTCTAGTAGCTTTAGGTGGAGGGCAGAGGATCAACTGGATTGTTGATAGAGACTAAGGGGAGGAAGAGATTACTATCTATTTGCACTAGTTTCTGTTTACATGAGTTGAATCTTACCTCCTGAACACTGCCTCATAAACAACTTTCATTAGTATTACTAATTGCCATCTTCATCCTTATGTTATCTATTTTTGAAACTGCGTATGAAGTCAGACTATCCCTTCCCTATACAGTAACTCTTAATTCTTATACCACCCATATCCCATTATACCTAATCCTCACATATCAGTCTATCCTTACATGTCCTTTAATTCTTCCTAGCATTATAATCATGTATACCCTAGTGTTCTCCTCTAGTTCCACCAGCCTCATAGTGCAGTTCTCCACTTTGTTATTAATCTATAAGCAACTCTGAACCTTCTCCAGCTTGGGACTTGCTTCATACGGCGCTGTCTTGCAGTCTCCACGTTCAACACCATAACTAATCTATCACTGACTTTCCCCTCTCACTGTCTATTCCACTAGCCCCCACCCTCCCTCATACCTCTACCCTTCTTCACATTCCACTTTCATGCTTTCGCCCCTCCCTTACATCTCCACTAGTCACATCCCTACCTTATCTACATCCATCCTCATACTTCACACCTTCCTCACACTGATATTGTCCCACAACCCAAAGGTGGCAGCAAAATAATCGCGATAACCTATAGAATAATAGAGCAGACTTCACACATTATCAAAATAATTGAGCGGGTCCAAAAAAATAAGATTGCTAATCACATGGAATCATAAAAACTGCACAATCCAGGGCATCACTGGTTTAAAACAGGTCGCTCCTGCCTTTCACACTTACCAGACCATTACGACATGGTCTTGGATGCACTGAAGACAAGTTGACGTGGTGTACACTAATTTTGCATAGGCGACCATGATGTAATAACACACCAAATGCCTGCAAAAGGAATAACTGGAAAAGTGAGCAGATGGATATCTAACTTCTTAACAAACAGAACCCAAGAGAGTGGTAGTAAATATATTGACGTTGGAGGTTGCCACAGTGAAAAGATCTGCTCAAGGTACAGACTCGCCCCACTCCTGATTTTCATTCTAATATCAAAGTACATAAACCAAAGCATCATAGCATCCTTTACTGACATAGTGACAGCGAATCTTCAGGCAGATATAAATCAAGCCTTTAAGTGGGCCTCGGAAAATAATATGATGTTCAATAAACACAAATTTAATTTATTTCACAGTGGAAGAATGAAGGAACTAAAGACATATGGAGTACAGGACAAACTGCAGCCATTCAATAAGCTAAAGTTCCATGTTCGAGACTTAGAAGTGATGATATCAAAAGATCTCATATTCAAGGATCACAACAATTCAGTCAAACATCCGAACTACAGGCAATGCTTAAAGTATTTCTTGGAACATCACAATTTACTCTTGGAAAATCATGGAGAGACTAGTCCCAAACCTACACACCGAAATCACTCCATATGAAATTAAGAGACATAGTAGACATTGCAGAGTACCTCCAATAAAAGTCAGAGGCGTGAAGAGTAAACCGAAGGTAAAAACTATGAGCGTCAGAGGTCACCGACTTTTCAACGCCCTCCTTGCATAAGGGAAAATATGAAGAAACCTTTGGGTGTCTTTGAGAGGGAACTTTGCAAGTTGCTCAAGTCAGTTTGCGACCAGCAGTAACAGCCTGGTTGTCAGCCCTTGATCTTGCAGGAGGCCTGGTCTGGGACCGGGCTTCCAGGGCTTTAACCTCCAGAAACATCCTTCAGGTATCCCGGTACCCGCCTCGTCAAACGTCCAACCCTCCTCACGCCTCAACCCCTCACACAACAAAACCCACCCCACCTTCCCCTCATACATACACCCCCACCCCACCTTCCCCTCATACATACACCCCCACCCCACCTTCCCCTCATACATACACCCCCACCCCACCATCTATTAGACCTACACCCCTCCTTAACCAGCACTCACACTACCACACGCACCAACCCTCGATAAAATCATTCTCACCCCTCCCACCCCACCTGACATTTAAGGTCAATGCAAGTATGCATTCTGCAGCACATAAATCTAAATACTTATAAATGTGTTTATCCTGATACAGTGGGTTATGTACAGCAAATTTCTTTCTTCTTCTCCTCTCTCTCTATCCTATATATAACTTATTGCTCCACTTGGTGATGCTAGAGATATCATCATACAAATTCCATTTCACCTGTATATGGGATAGGTTATCTGGCGACTCTGGTGGCCTGGTGGCTAAAGCTCTCGCTTCACACAGCGATGGTCTGGGCTTGACTCCCAGCCAGGGTAGAAACATTGGGCGTTTCTTTACACCTGTTGTCTATGTTCACCCATCAGTAAAATGGGTACCTGGGTGTTAGTCGACTGATGTGGGTCGCATCCTGGGACAAAACTGACCTAATTTGCGAGAAATGCTCAGCATAACAAGAGACTTTCTATATAGTATGTCACTGATGTCAGCTATTCCTTGTATATGTCAGCTATACCTTGTATATGTACTTGTAGTAAATAAAGATATTATTATTACTATTTAAAGTAACAGTAACTCCAGCTCTGCCGGAACAAAACCCATGAAGCTCCAGTAGCTGTTGAACGCCAATGGAAATAAGTCACTGGATTGTTTTGAGAGTTATCCAAGGTAATTTACACATATGTTAAACTATATACGATAACTATACTTATGTGTACCTACACCTAAATAAACTAAATTAATTAGTGGAGTACTAGACAATATCCTTATTGCCCTGGTGGAGTTTCCTAGCTAAGGCTGATAGATTTAGACATTTTAACACATCCTGTGTGACGAAATATGATAGACAAATATAGCTAATTTTTCCTCACTATGTAACCAGTATATAAAATAGTGAAGCAGGAAGTTTGTTTTAAAAAGATAAGTTTCCAACCCTGCCTTACCAAGTTACATCACACCACCCCCACCTCCCAGCTAACCGAACCTCATAATACCCCCACCCCGACATCCCCCATACTTGCCTCCCCCACATCCTCTTACCCCTCCCCTCTCACACACCCGACCACCGTCTCACTCTACAACCACTGCTGGGGTGCTCCTGGCACCTAGATTTTTTTTACACAGGGTTTGACAAGGTTAGGTTTAAGGATCCCTAGCCTTATTGACAAGCTATTTACAGGTTAAGGATTCTTAACTTTATTGACAAGCTATGAGCTGTTACCTACATTAGCTCATTTGAAAACATTTTTATTATAAGAACGAACATAAGAACGAAGGAACACTGCAGAAGGCCTACTGGCCCATGCGAGGCAGGTCCAAGTCTCCTACCGGCTTAAGCCAATGCACCCAACCTAGTCAGGTCAGGTCACATTGACTTAAGGGAGGAACACGGCAACCGACCTGGTAGCACAAGCTATCAGGTCTACCTCACACCCACCCACATCTACTCATGTATTTATCCAACCTATTTTTAAAGCTACACAACGTTCTGGCCTCTATAACGGTATTTGGGAGTTTGTTCCACTCATCCACAACTCTATTACCAAACCAGTACTTTCCTATATCCTTCCTGAATCTGAATTTTTCCAACTTAAAACCATTGCTGCGAGTCCTGTCTAGGCTAGATATTTTCAGCACACTATTTACATCCCCTTTATTTATTCCTGTCTTCCATTTATACACCTCAATCATATCCCCCTTAATTCTACGTCTTTCTAGGGAGTGCAGTTTCAGGGCCCTTAGTCTATCCTCATAGGGAAGGTTTCTGATACATGGGATCAACTTTGTCATCCTCCTTTGTACATTTTCCAGAGAATTTATATCCATTCTGTAATACGGTGACCAAAACTGTGCAGCATAATCTAAATGAGGCCTAACCAAGGATGTATAGAGTTGAAGAACAACCTGAGGACTCCTATTATTTATGCTTCTTGATATGAAGCCAAGGATTCTATTAGCTTTATTGCGAACACTTATGCACTGTTGTCTTGGTTTCAGATTACTGCTAACCAGAACTCCTAAATCTTTTTCGCAATCCGTAATATTAAGATCCACATTATTTAGTTTATATGTGGCATGGTTATTGTCCTGTCCAACATTTAGAACTTTGCATTTGTCTATATTAAACTGCATCTGCCACTTCTCCGACCACTGCATCAGTCTATTCAAATCTTCCTGGAGTGCTCGAATGTCCTCGTCAGAATGAATTCGACGGCCTATTTTGGTGTCATCGGCAAACTTGCCGATGTCGCTCTTTATGCCCTCATCTATGTCGTTTATGTAGATTGTGAACAGCAGGGGGCCCAACACTGACCCCTGTGGAACACCGCTCGTGACGCTTCCCCACTCTGATTTCTCCCCATTTATGCAAACTCTCTGCTGCCTATTTGTCAACCATGCCTCTATCCAGGAAAAAATTTCTCCTCCTATTCCATGTGCTTTAATTTTCCTCAATAGTCTCTGATGTGGGACCCTGTCAAAAGCCTTACTGAAGTCCATATACACAATATCATATTCATTACCATGATCTACCTCCTCAAATACCTTAGTGAAAAAAGTTAATAAATTCGTAAGGCAGGAACGCCCCTTTGTAAAACCATGCTGAGATTCGTTGATTAATTTATGCTTTTCAAGGTGGCTACGAACTGCCTCGGCAATTATTGATTCCATAAATTTTCCCACTATGGAGGTTAGGCTTATTGGTCTATAGTTCGAAGCTATGGACCTGTCACCTGTTTTGAAAATAGGTATCACATTTGCCATTTTCCACTTATCTGGCACCATGCCAGTTTGTAGTGATATGTTGAAAAGATTAGCCAAAGGTGTGCTAAGCTCCTCTTTACATTCCTTTAGAACCCTTGCATACAGTTCATCAGGGCCTGGGGATTTGTTAGGTTTTAATTTATCTATTTGCCTAAGGACCATGTCACTTGTGACCCTAATAGTGCACAGTTTATTATCGTCCTGTTCTACATAATTTATCATTACTGGAATATCGCTGGTATCCTCCTGTGTAAAAACTGAGAGGAAGTATGTGTTAAAAATTCTACACATTTCCTTATCACTGTCAGTGAGCTGACCCGAGGAACTTTTGAGTGGGCCTATCTTGTCCCTGATCTTACTTCTGTATACCTGAAAGAATCCTTTTGGGTTAGTCTTCGATTCTCTTGCAACTTTAACCTCATAATCTCTTTTTGCTTTTCTAATTCCCTTTTTTATTTCTCTCTTTAACTGAATATATCGATTTCTCAATTGCCCCTCTCCTCTTTTGATTTGCCTATATATGCCTCTCTTTTGACCAATCAGATATTTTAATCTATTGTTCATCCATTTAGGATCATTTTTGTTTGATCTGATTTCCCTATTTGGAACATAATTTGACTGAGCAGCTAGAACTATGCCCTGGAAAGCATCATATCGGCAACCATCACCACCTACCTGACCCTTAGTCAGGTCATTCCAGTTCAGCCCACCTAAGTAATTTTTCAGTCCTATGAAATCAGCCAAGCGAAAGTCAGGGACGGAGACTTGATTGCCATTATTAGGGGAATTCCATGATATATTAAAACTGAGTGATTTGTGATCACTTTCCCCAAGCTCATCATTAACCTCAAGATTATTAATTAGTGTTTCCCTACTGGCAAGAACCAAGTCAAGGAGGTTATTTCCCCTAGTTGGCTCTGTCACAAACTGTTTTAAAAAACAATCCTGGATCGTATCAAGAAAGTCACCTGACTCTAAATTTCCTGTCAAATTGTTCCAGTCAATCTGTCTATAGTTGAAATCTCCCATTAGCACAACATTTTCGTATGTAGATGCCTTACGAATTTCGTCCCATAGAAGTTTACTGCACTCCCTATCAAGATTTGGGGCCCTGTAAATCACACCCAAAATTAGTTTTTCTCGGCCCTCGAGAAGCTGTAACCAAACAGATTCAGTGGCTGACGCTTCTAATTTAATATCTTGTCTAACACAACAATTTAAATTGTCTCTGACATACATCGCTACTCCACCACCTTTCCTGTTGACCCTGTCAGTGTGGAATAATTTATAGCCTTGTATGTGACATTCAGAGGGCATCTCTCTATCTTTCAGATTAAGCCAGGTCTCTGTTATAGCAATAATATCTATGTTTCCTGCACTTGCAATTAATCTTAGCTCATCTATCTTATTTCTTACACTCCTGCTATTAGTATAGTAAACCTTAAGGGAGCTAGTCCCTTGCTGCCCTCTGCTGTCCCCCTTTGTTTGCTGACCTGATCTATTGTCTTTATTTATAACTTCATGCTGAATGCCTTTTATACATTTACTGTTTCCAACCCAAGTGTTGCAACCTGCTTGTTTCCCACACACACCCATACCTCTATCTTCCTTCAGTTTAAAATCATAGGCATTTCACCAATGGCCTTCTCAATCGAGTCTGCAAGTGCTACCACCCCAGCCCCAGAGAGATGTACCCCATCCCTTGCATACATATCATGTTTGCCATAAAAGTTGTTCCAGTTGTCAATGAATGGGATTGCAAGTTCCTTGCAGTATCTGTCTAGCCAGCAATTTACACCAATTGCCCTAGACAACCATTCATTTCCTACTCCCCTTCTAGGCAAGATGCTACATATGATTGGGATCCCTCCCTTAGACTTAATGAAATCTATAGCTGACCTGTACTTATCTAGCAGCTCTTCTCTCCTACCCTTCCCAATATCATTTCCACCAGCACTGAGACAGATAATGGGCTTGTTCCCATTACCTGACGTGATATTATCCAGCCTGTTGACAATGTCCCCAACACCAGCTCCAGGGAAGCACACTCTATCTCTCATCTTCTTATTCCTATTACAAAAAGCACGGTCAATATATCTTACCTGAGAGTCACCAACCACAAGAATGCGCTTGCCTCCATTAGCAGGGGCAGTAGTACCCTTACCTTCACTGGCCACTGAAGTACATTCATCCTGAAGAACAGAGAAGCGATTTCCTACCTTCAGATCTTCACTCTTAACTTTCCTTACTCTGATGCGCCTTCCATTACTGTGAACCACTCGCCACTTGTAGCAGGTGCTGGACTGCACCTCACTGCTGGTAGCCGTTGCTACCTCCCCAGCTACAGCCTCCTCACAGCGAGAGACAGACTGCACCTCACTGCTAGAAGCCTCATTCCCCACAACTCCAGCCACCTCACACTCTCTCCCAGACCCATTGAGGTGGACCTTCAGCCTCCTAATCTCCTCCTGGAGAAGCAAGACCTCCTCCTTCAACTCTCCAACCTCAATTTTTAAAACACTGCAGGAGCAAGCCATGCTTTGTAACCGTCCACACTAATCCCCAAAGCAGCTCAGGGTCTGTGACCTCACGTGACGACTGACCACTGAGGAAACAGGATGAAGTTGGAGCCATCTATGGGCCAGCATTTTCATTTGATCAACTGACTTTATCTGGTTGACATCATAATGCTGTACGAATGTGTTCCATACTCGAGTCATCCTGGGGATAAATAATCTCAGACGAAGTGATGTTCTGGAGAAGGGTACAGCCAGAGTGAAGTTGCTGCTTTCTGCCCGTCTTGTGGTACAGAAGCTTGCTTCGATTACCGGATTCGATTACCTGGTAGGGAGAAGCATATGGGCTGCCCCTGCACCCTCTCTAAGAAACTCCAGTACCTATTAGAAACTCGTAATGATAATTTTAATTTTTAAATGGGTGGAGGGGTAAGCCAGTGGAAGGCCTCAGTCGGATAACCAAAAGCTCCAGCTACGGGTCATCATATGACTAAGACCCGCATCAAGAAACACTTGCTCTGTTTCCTGAACAAAGTCTCCGTGTACCTAATGATGGTAATTAAAACACTGGTGCCAGAGGTGGCACCCATGTACTAGTCAACCAAGATGGTCACCTAAGTCACCACTTGTTACTAATTTCAGCGAATTGTTTTTATACTGCCTGGCGCCTTACTCAGTGGTTATCAGAATATTTTCTTCCTCTCCTGCCCACTATCTACTCTCTCTCTCTCTCTCTCTCTCTCTCTCTGCACCTTTCCATCATCATTTCTCCCGTCCAGGGTGTGTGTATATCGCAGAAGAGTTCTTAAATCAAGGAACTCGAGCTACCCTCAGCTTCCCTGGATCAATCTTGATTAACCTTCACTAACCTCTTCCATCACCCTTTACTCACCTCTTCCATTTTCCAGGTGCTGTATGGCTCTTACAGGTTTAGGGCTTCCATCAACATAAAAATTCACTTTAGTTTTGCATATATTGTTACTCTAACCTCTGTCTCCTCTCCTCTCTTACCTGTCTCCTCTCCTCTCTTACCTGTCTCCTCTCTTACCTCTGTCTCCTCTCCTCTCTTACCTGTCTCCTCTCCTCTCTTACCTCTGTCCTCTCTCTTACCTCTGTCTCCTCTCTTACCTCTGTCTCTTCTCTTACCTCTGTCTCCTCTCTTACCTCTGTCTCATCTCTTACCTCTGTCTTCTCTCTTACCTCTGTCTTCTCTCTTACCTCTGTCTTCTCTCTTACCTCTGTCTTCTCTCTTACCTCTGTCTTCTCTCTTACCTGTCTCCTATCTTACCTCTGTCTCCTATCTTACCTCTGTCTCCTCTCTTACCTCTGTCTCCTCTCTTACCTCTGTCTCCTCTCTTACCTCTGTCTCCTCTCTTACCTCTGTCTCCTCTCTTACCTCTGTCTCCTCTCTTACCTCTGTCTTCTCTCTTACCTCTGTCTTCTCTCTTACCTCTGTCTTCTCTCTTACCTCTGTCTTCTCTCTTACCTCTGTCTTCTCTCTTACCTCTGTCTTCTCTTACCTCTGTCTTCTCTCTTACCTCTGTCTTCTCTCTTACCTCTGTCTTCTCTCTTACCTCTGTCTTCTCTCTTACCTCTGTCTCCTCTCTTACCTCTGTCTTCTCTCTAACTTCTGTCCGCTAACTTACCTTTGTCTTCTCTCCTATCTTACCTCTGTCTTCACTTTTACCTCTGCCTTCTCTCTTACTTCTGTCTGCTATCTTACCTCTGTCTTCTCACCTACCTCACCTCTGTCTTCTCTCTTCTCTTACCTCTGTCTTCTCTGCTGTCTTACCTCTGTCTTCTCTCTTACCTCTGTCTTCTCTCTTACTTCTGTCTGCTATCTTACCTCTGTCTTCTCTCCTATCTTACCTCTGTCTTCTCTCCTATCTTACCTCTGTCTTCTCTCCTATCTTACCTCTGCCTTCTCTCTTCTCTGTCTTCTCTGCTATCTTACCTCTGTCTTCTTTCCTATCTTACCTCTGTCTTCTCTCCTATTTTACCTCTGTCTTCTCTCCTATTTTACCTGTCTTCTCTCCTATTTTACCTCTGTCTTCTCACCTATCTTACCTCTGTCTTCTCTCTCTTCTCTTACCTCTGTCTTCTCTCTCTTTTCTTACCTCTGTCTTCTCTCCTATTTTACCTGTCTTCTCTCCTATTTTACCTGTCTTCTCTCCTATTTTACCTCTGTCTTCTCTTCTATTTTACCTCTGTCTTCTCTTCTATTTTACCTCTGTCTTCTCTTCTATTTTACCTCTGTCTTCTCTTCTATTTTACCTCTGTCTTCTCTTCTATTTTACCTCTGTCTTCTCTCCTATTTTACCTCTGTCTTCTCTTCTATTTTACCTCTGTCTTCTCTCTTATTTTACCTCTGTCTTCTCTCCTATCTTACCTCTGTCTTCTCTCCTATCTTACCTCTGTCTTCTCTCCTATCTTACCTCTGTCTCCTCTCCTATCTTACCTCTGTCTCCTCTCCTATCTTACCTCTGTCTCCTCTCCTATCTTACCTCTGTCTTCTCTCCTATCTTACCTCTGTCTTCTCTATCTTACCTCTGTCTTCTCTATCTTACCTCTGTCTTCTCTAGTTTACCTCTGTCTTCTCTCCTATCTTACCTCTGTCTCCTCTCCTATTTTACCTCTGTCTCCTCTCCTATCTTACCTCTGTCTTCTCTCCTATCTTACCTCTGTCTTCTCTCCTATCTTACCTCTGTCTTCTCTCCTATCTTACCTCTGTATTCTCTCCTATTTTACCTTTGTCTTCTCTCCTATTTTACCTCTGTCTTCTCTCCTATTTTACCTCTGTCTTATCTATCTTACCTCTGTCTTCTCTATCTTACCTCTGTCTTCTCTATCTTACCTCTGTCTTCTCTATCTTACCTCTGTCTTCTCTATCTTACCTCTGTCTTCTCTATCTTACTTCTGTCTTCTCTCCTGTTTTACCTCTGTCTTCTCTCCTATCTTACCTCTGTCTTCTCTCCTATTTTACCTCTGTCTTCTCTCCTATTTTACCTCTGTCTTCTCTCCTATTTTACCTCTGTCTTCTCTCCTATCATACCTCTGTCTTCTCTCCTATCTTACCTCTGTCTTCTCTCCTATCTTACCTCTGTCTTCTCTCCTATCTTACCTCTGTCTTCTCTCCTATCTTTCCTCTGTCTTCTCTCCTATCTTTCCTCTGTCTTCTCTCCTATCTTACCTCTGTCTTCTCTCCTATCTTACCTCTGTCTTCTCTATCTTACTTCTGTCTTCTCTATTTTATCTGTCTTCTCGCATATCTTACCTCTGTCTTCTCTCCTATTTTACCTCTGTCTTCTCTCCTATTTTACCTCCGTCTTCTCTCCTATCTTACCTCTGTCTTCTCTCCTATCTTACCTCTGTCTTCTCTCCTATCTTACCTCTGTCTTCTCTATCTTACTTCTGTCTTCTCTATTTTATCTCTGTCTTCTCTCATATCTTACCTCTGTCTTCTCTCATATTTTACCTCCGTCTTCTCTCCTATTTTACCTCCGTCTTCTCTCCTATTTTACCTGTGTCTTCTCTCCTATTTTACCTCCGTCTTCTCTCCTATCTTACCTCTGTCTTCTCTCCTATCTTACCTGTGTCTTCTCTCCTATCTTACCTGTGTCTTCTCTCCTATCTTACCTCTGTCTTCTCTATTTTACCTCTGTCTTCTCTCCTATCTTACCTCTGTCTTCTCTCCTATCTTACCTCTGTCTTCTCTCCTATCTTACCTCTGTCTTCTCTCCTATCTTACCTCTGCCTTCTCTCTTCTCTGTCTTCTCTGCTATCTTACCTCTGTCTTCTTTCCTATCTTACCTTTGTCTTCTCTCTTCTCTTACCTTTGTCTTCTATCTTACCTCTGTCTTCTCTCCTATTTTACCTCTGTCTTCTCTCCTATTTTACCTGTCTTCTCTCCTATTTTACCTGTCTTCTCTCCTATTTTACCTTTATCTTCTCTCCTATTTTACCTCTGTCTTCTCTTCTATTTTACCTCTGTCTTCTCTCCTATTTTACCTTTATCTTCTCTCCTATTTTACCTCTGTCTTCTCTCCTATTTTACCTCTGTCTTCTCTCCTATTTTACCTGTCTTCTCTCCTATTTTACCTCTATCTTCTCTTCTATTTTACCTCTGTCTTCTCTCCTATTTTACCTTTATCTTCTCTCCTATTTTACCTCTGTCTTCTCTTCTATTTTACCTCTGTCTTCTCTCCTATTTTACCTCTGTCTTCTCTCCTATCTTACCTTTGTCTTCTCTCTTCTCTTACCTCTGTCTTCTCTCCTATCTTACCTCTGTCTTCTCTCCTATCTTACCTCTGTCTTCTCTCCTATTTTACCTCTGTCTTCTCTCCTATCTTACCTCTGTCTCCTCTCCTATTTTACCTCTGTCTCCTCTCCTATTTTACCTCTGTCTTCTCTCCTATCTTACCTTTGTCTTCTCTCCTATCTTACGTCTGTCTTCTCTCCTATCTTACCTCTGTCTTCTCTCCTATCTTACCTTTGTCTTCTCTCCTATCTTACGTCTGTCTTCTCTCCTATCTTACCTCTGTCTTCTCTCCTATCTTACCTCTGTCTTCTCTCCTATCTTACCTCTGTCTTCTATTTCACATCTTTATTCTCTTCTATTTTACCTCTGTCTTCTCTCCTATCTTACCTCTGTCTTCTCTCCTATCTTACCTCCGTCTTCTCTCCTATTTTACCTGTCTTCTCTCCTATTTTACCTCTGTCTTCTATTTTACCTCTGTCTTCTCTCCTATTTTATCTCTGTCTTCTCTCCTATCTTACCTTTGTCTTCTCTCTTCTCTTACCTTTGTCTTCCATCTTACCTCTGTCTTCTTTCATATTTTACCTCTGTCTTCTCTCCTATCTTACCTCTGTCTTCTCTTCTATTTTACCTCTGTCTTCTCTCCTGTTTTACCTCTGTCTTCTCTCCTATTTTACCTTTATCTTCTCTCCTATTTTACCTCCGTCTTCTCTCCTATCTTACCTCCGTCTTCTCTCATATCTTACCTCTGTCTTCTCCCCTATCTTACCTCTGTATTCTCTCCTATTTTACCTCTGTCTTCTCTCCTATTTTACCACTGTCTTCTCTCCTATTTTACCTCTGTCTTTTCTCCTATTTTACCTCTGTTCTCCTATTTTACCTGTCTTTTCTCCTATTTTACCTCTGTCTTCTCTCCTATCTTACCTCTGTCTTCTCTCCTATCTTACCTCTGTCTTCTCTCCTATTTTACCTCTGTCTTCTCTCCTATCTTACCTCTGTCTTCTCTTCTATCTTACCTCTGTCTTCTCTCCTAACTTACCTCTGTCTTCTCTCCTATCTTACTCTGTCTTCTCTCCTATCTTACCTCTGTCTTCTCTCCTATCTTGCCTCTGTCTTCTCTCCTATCTTGCCTCTGTCTTCTCTCCTATCTTGCCTCTGTCTTCTCTATCTTACCTCTGTCTTCTCTCCTATCTTACCTCTGTCTTCTCTCCTATCTTACCTCTGTCTTCTCTCCTATCTTACATCTGTCTTCTCTCCTATCTTACATCTGTCTTCTCTCCTATCTTACCTCTGTCTTCTCTCCTATCTTACCTCTGTCTCCTCTCCTATCTTACCTCTGTCTCCTCTCCTATCTTACCTCTGTCTTCTCTATCTTACCTCTGTCTTCTCTATCTTACCTCTGTCTTCTCTATTTTACCTCTGTCTTCTCTCCTATTTTACCTCTGTCTCCTCTCCTATTTTACCTCTGTCTTCTCTCCTATTTTACCTCTGTCTTCTCTCCTATTTTACCTCCGTCTTCTCTCCTATCTTACCTCTGTCTTCTCTCCTATTTTACCTCTGTCTTCTCTCCTATCTTACCTCTGTCTTCTCTCCTAACTTACCTCTGTCTTCTCTATCTTACCTCTGTCTTCTCTATCTTACCTCTGTCTTCTCTATCTTACCTCTGTCTTCTCTATCTTACCTCTGTCTTCTCTATCTTACCTCTGTCTTCTCTATCTTACCTCTGTCTTCTCTATCTTACCTCTGTCTTCTCTATCTTACCTCTGTCTTCTCTATCTTACCTCTGTCTTCTCTATCTTACCTCTGTCTTCTCTATCTTACCACTTTCTTGTGCGTAATTTTAACATTATTTGATCACAATGTTATACATCTGCAACTGTTAAACTTATTACTGCA
>NC_091299.1:64699827-64714827 GCF_038502225.1 Cherax quadricarinatus
TGTGACCCCTGGGTAAGTCCTGACACATGTGTAACCCCTGGGTAAGTGCTGACACAGGTGTGACCCCTGGGTAAGTGCTGACACAGGTGTGACCCCTGGGTAAGTGCTGACACAAGTATAACCCCTGGGTGAGTGCTGACACAGGTGTGACCCTTGGGTAACTGCTGACAGGTGTGACCCCTGGGTAAGTGCTGACACAAGTATAAACCATGGATGAGTGCTGACACACGTGTGACCCTTGGGTAAGTGCTGACACAAATGTGACCCCTGGGTAAGTGCTGACACGTGACCCCTGGGTGAGGACACAGGTGTGATCCATGGGTAAGTGCTGACACAGGTGTGACCCCTGGATGAGGACACAGGTGTGACCCCTGGATGAGGACACAGGTGTGACACCTGGGTGAGGACACAGGTCTGACCCCTGGGTAAGTGCTGACACAAGTGTGACCCATGGGTAAGTGCTGACACAAGTGTGACCCATGGGTAAGTGCTGACACAAGTGTGACCCATGGGTAAGTACCGACACAGGTGTAACCCCAGGGTAAGTGCTGACACAGGTGTGACCCCAGGGTAAGTACCGACACAGGTGTGATCCCAGGGTAAGTACCGACACAGGTGTGACCCCAGGATAAGTACCGACACAGGTGTGACCCCAGGATAAGTACCGACACAGGTGTGATCCCAGGGTAAGTACCGACACAGGTGTGATCCCAGGGTAAGTACCGACACAGGTGTGACCCCTGGGTAAGTGCTTACACAGTTATGACCTCTGGGTAAGTGTTGACACAGATGTGACCCCAGGGTAAGTGCTGACACAGGTGTGACCCCTGGGTAAGTGCTGACACAGGTGTGACCCCTGGATGAGGACACAAGTGTGACCCCTGGGTAAGTGCTGACACAGGTGTGACCTCTGGGTAAGTGCTGACACAGGTGTGAACCCTGGGTAAGTAGACAGGTGTGACCCCGGGTAAGTGCTGACACAAGTGTAACCCCTGGGTGAGGACACAGGTGTGACCCCTGGGTAAGTGCTGACACAGGTGTGACCCCTGGGTAAGTGCTGACACAGGTGTGACCCCTGGGTAAGTGCTGACACAGGTGTGACCCCTGGGTAAGTGCTGACACTAGTATGACTCCTGGGTAAGTGCTGACACAGGTGTGACCCCTGGCTAAATGTTACAGCCACAAGGAAGCGCTAAACTAGTATGGGCCATGTAGCTGATGACTGTGAGGTAATCAAATTTGATCCCAGCAAAGGAAGAATATCTCCATTTCCTCGGATCGAGAGCCCTTTACCAGCATGAAGACATTCCCCTCTGAAGAGTGTGGCGTTACCTGTGCGTTACTTGTAGTCGCTTCCAGAGGTCAGAGACCCTAGACCAGTCTGATCCATTAGGCTGTTGGTGCCCATCATGCACGTATGCACCACAACCTGGCTGATCAGAAAGTGATTTGATCTGTGGAATTCCCTCTTGAAGACAACTAGGGGGGAATAGCGAGGGGGGCGGCTTTCCCCCTAGTCTAGCGTAACCATGGTTACTATTCTCATTAAGTTGTCCACTCTTACCCAGGCATTATTATTATAATCAAAAGAAAGCGCTAAACCTACTAGGGTTACAGCGCTGCTCTTACTCAGGCAGCAGTGGTTGATGCTTCGGGGGGTCAACGCCCCCCGCGCCCCGCTCACTGCTGCATTATGCAACACTTGCATTACATCTTTACCTTCTGAGAGGGTTGAGCACTGTGCAAGGTGAGTGATCTCAAGCTTAGACTCACCTTAGCTGTCTCTCTCACTCAAGCTTTGTCTTAGCTTAGTTGTGTCTTTCACTCAAGCTTTGACTCACCTTAGCTGTGTCTCTCACTCAAGCTTTGTCTTAGCTTAGTTGTGTCTTTCACTCAAGCTTCGACTCACCTTAGCTGTCTCTCTCACTCAAGCTTTGTCTTAGCTTAGCTGTGTCTTTCACTCAAGCTTAGACGGGGGGCGGTAACCCCTGGAATCAGCCGATATATACAGGTCCATGGAGCGATGTCCCCTGGAATCAACTGAGATATACTGGTAGACGGGGGTGGTGACCCCTTGAATTAGCTGAGGAATACTGGTCCACGGGGGCGGTGACCCCTGGAATCAGCTAAGGCACACTAGTTCACGGGGGGCGGTGACCCCAGAAATCAGCTGAGATATAATGGTGCATGGGGAGCGGTGACCCCTGTAACCAATTGAGTAATACTGGTCCACGGGGGCGGTGACTCCTGGAATCAGCTGCAGTACATTGGCCCACGGGGAGCGGTTACCCCTGGAATCAGCTGAGTTATACTGGTACACGGGAGGGGGTGGTGACCCCTGGAATCAGCTGAGGTACACGGGGCAGTTGACCTCTGGAATCAGTTGAGGAGTACTGATCCACGGGGGCGGTGACCACAGAAATCAGCTGAGGTACACGGGAGCAGTGACCCCTGGAATCAGCTGAAGAATACTTGTCCACGGGGGCGGTGACCCCTGGAATCAGCTGAGATATACAGGTCCAAGGGGGGCGGTGACCACTGGAATCATCTAAGGTACACTGGTCCACGGGGGGCAGTGAGTCCTGGAATCAATTACGCAATACAGAACAGTCTTGGATTACACTTAACAATTGCATGCATATAACTTCAATGAGAAAGTTTCACGTTACAGTTAAACAAAAGGGAGACAGTGGGGCGAGGGGAAGGGTGAGGGTAAGGGTGAAAGTGAGGGAGGGGTGAGGGTAAGGATGAGGGAGGGGTGAAGGGTGAAGGAGGCGTGAAGGAAGGGTGAGAGTGGATGATAATGTTTGTCTCAGATTTCTTAAATAGGTCCTTTAATACCTTTGACGAGTTCGAGAGTCTTTCTACTCCTGGAGCCCGGCCATGGACCAGGATCGTTGCTGCTGGTTTATATACTAGAATAATTACTAAATTCCTATTTTCAACTTTAATACCTAGAATTTCTACTGTATCATTCGTAGAATTCACCATTCCTGAGCAGTAGAAAGTGTCTTTCACATATAATCCTATTTTTCCATGTAACCTCTTATGTCACATCTACATATATAGTTTTTTTTAGCTTTATTTCCGTCCAAAATATCCTTTGTGTTTTTGTAAATGCTCCAAATCCCGAATGTCTGCAAATAGGAAGCAGAATTTACCATTTGGGATGATTTGGTTTACTGTGTTTAGTTAGTATTACTGGTGATGTACTACCTGGTATGGCCCCTGGTGTACATATCCCTGGTTTCTCCAGTATTGATTGTTCATTTATCTGTTGTATACTCGACCGTGTTGAGTGGATGCCTGTCTTGTTGCGCTCACCGCTGTGGGATGCACCGCGTTCCTTTCACATGATGCTCTCGACAAATTAAGTCAAAACATTTTTTTTAACTGTGTTGAAGCTTTGCATATCAACGGATGGAAGTACCTGCTCTCCCTTTCTTAACATATCTGCACAATTTCTGTTGTGTTTATACCACTATTTTCCCTCATACAGCCACATCCTTGTTGCATAATATCTGCAGATATCCTGGCTGCCTACATTTACCGAGTTTCACTTATTACCACTGTCTGCTAAGTGATCTGAATTTTCTTGTTTTCTTTCCTCTAAGTATATTTCTTCCACTTTTTCTGATTCTTGTTTTCCTGCTATAGCGTTCTCTTCCTCCCTTTCGTTTTTCCTCTATGTCTTGCACTCATTTTTTTTGTCTCTTCTGACTCGTCCCGAATAACCGTCTCCACCCTTATTTCTGCTCCTTGGTTCTTACCCTTATTTTTCCCCTCTCCTTGTTCCTTACCCCTTTTTTTCCCACTCTTTATATATATATATCTGGCAAGCAACTTGGGAAATTTCTTACAACTTCTAGGTTATCGATTTTCTTTACTTCCCTTATGCCTGACCATCTTTCCATCTCACTGGGGCAAAACCAGAAACATCTTTCCTGTTTTAGATCATTTCTCGTGGTTCAATGAAGCTTTGTACATGATACATGAGATGTTGTTCAATATATTTCACAGTCAATGCCCTTTATGCCTCTTCCAAAAAAAATTTCCACAGACACAGATCTTATTTCCTGTTGGAGTAATGGGCAGCCAGAAAGCTCTTACTGCTTGCCCAGCTGCTGTAATGGCCAGCAGGCATTTAGTGGTAACTTTCAAGTATGACATCTCAGGCTGGTTCTCCAGGCCCTGAGAGACTACCTTCAAGTATGGCATCCCAGGCTGTTTCTCCAGGCCCTGAGAGACTACCTTCAAGTGTGGCATCCTAGGCTGGTCCTCCAGGCCCTGAGAGACTACCTTCAAGTATGGCATCCCAGGCTGGTTCTCCAGGCCCTGAGACACTACCTTCAAGTGTGGCATCCTAGGCTGGTTCTCCAGGCCCTGAGAGACTACCTTCAAGTATGGCATCCCAGGCTGTTTCTCCAGGCCCTGAGAGACTACCTTCAAGTGTGGCATCCCAGGCTGGTTCTCCAGGTCCTGAGACACTACCTTCAAGTGTGGCATCCCAGGCTGGTTCTCAAGGCCCTGAGACACTACCTTCAAGTGTGGCATCCCAGGCTGGTTCTCCAGGCCCTGAGAGACTACCTTCAAGTGTGACATCCTAGGCTGGTTCTCCAGGTCCTGAGACACTACCTTCAAGTATGGCGTCCTAGGCTGGTTCTCCAGGCCATGAGAGACTACCTTCAAGTGTGGCATCCTAGGCTGGTTCTCCAGGTCCTGAGACACTACCTTCAAGTGTGGCATCCCAGGCTGGTTCTCAAGGCCCTGAGACACTACCTTCAAGTGTGGCATCCCAGGCTGGTTCTCCAGGCCCTGAGAGACTACCTTCAAGTGTGACATCCTAGGCTGGTTCTCCAGGTCCTGAGACACTACCTTCAAGTATGGCGTCCTAGGCTGGTTCTCCAGGCCCTGAGACACTACCTTCAAGTGTGGCATCCCAGGCTGGTTCTCCAGGCCCTGAGAGACTACCTTGAAGTGTGGCATCCCAGGCTGGTTCTCCAGGACCTGAGAGACTACCTTCAAGTGTGGCATCCCAAGCTGGTTCTCTAGGCCCAGAGACACTACTTTCAAGTGTGGCATCCCAGGCTGGCTCTCCAGGCCCTAAGAGACTACCTTCAGATGTGGCATCCCAGGCTGGTTCTCCAGGCACCGAGAGACTACCTTCAAGTATGGTTCTCCAGGCCCTGAGAGACTACCTTCAATAATGGTATCCCAGGCTGGTTCTCCAGGCACTGAGAGACTACCTTCAAGTGTGGCATTTCAGGCTGGTTCTCCAGGCCCTGAGAGACTACCTTCAAGTGTGGTATCCCAGGCTGGTTCTCTAGGCCTTGAGACGCTACCTTCAAGTATGACATTTCGGGCTGGTTCTCCAGGCCCTGAGACACTACCTTCAAGTATGGCATCCCAGGCTGGTTCTCCAGGCCCTGAGACACTACCTTCAAGTGTTGCGTCCCAGGCTGGTTCTCCAGGCTCTGAGAGACTTCCTTCAAGTATGGCATCCCAGTCTGGTTCTCCAGGCCCTGAGAGACTACCTTCAATAATGGTATCCCAGGCTGGTTCTCCAGGCACTGAGAGACTACCTTCAATAATGGTATCCCAGGCTGGTTCTCCAGGCACTGAGAGACTACCTTCAAGTGTGGCATCCCAGGCTGGTTCTCCAGGCCCTGAGACACTACCTTCAAGTGTGGCATCCCAGGCTGGTTCTCCAGGCACTGAGACACTACCTTCAAGTATGGCATCCCAGTCTGGTTCTCCAGGCCCTGAGAGACTACCTTCAATAATGGTATCCCAGGCTGGTTCTCCAGGCACTGAGAGACTACCTTCAATAATGGTATCCCAGGCTGGTTCTCCAGGCCCTGAGAGACTACCTTCAAGTGAGGCATCCCAGGCTGGTTCTCCAGGCCCTGAGAGACTACCTTCAAGTGTGGCATCCCAGGCTGGTTCTCCAGGCCCTGAGACACTACCTTCAAGTGTGGCATCCCAGGTTGGTTCTCCAGGCCCTGAGAGACTACTTTCAAGTGTGGCAACCCAAGCTGGTTCTCCAGGCCCTGAGACACTACCTTCAAGTGTGGCAACCCAAGCTGGTTCTCCAGGCCCTGAGACACTACCTTCAAGTGTGGCAACCCAAGCTGGTTCTCCAGGCCCTGAGAGACTACCTTCAAGTGTGGCATCCCAGGCTGGTTCTCCAGGCCCTGAGACACTACCTTCAAGTGTGGCATCCCAGGCTGGTTCTCCAGACCCTGAGACACTACCTTCAAGTGTGGCATCCCAGGCTGGTTCTCCAGGCCCTGAGACACTACCTTCAAGTGTGGCATCCCAGGCTGGTTCTCCAGGCCCTGAGACACTACCTTCAAGTGTGGCATCCCAGGCTGGTTCTCCAGGCCCTGAGACACTACCTTCAAGTGTGGCATCCCAGGCTGGTTCTCCAGGCCCTGAGACACTACCTTCAAGTGTGGCATCCTAGGCTGGTTCTCCAGGCCCTGAGACACTACCTTCAAGTGTGGCATCCCAGGCTGGTTCTCCAGGCCCTGAGAGACTACCTTCAAGTGTGGCATCCCAGGCTGGTTCTCCAGGCCCTGAGACACTACCTTCAAGTGTGGCATCCCAGACTGGTTCTCCAGGCCCTGAGAGACTACCTTCAAGTGTGGCAACCCAGGCTGGTTCTCCAGGCCCTGAGAGACTACCTTCAAGTGTGGCATCCCAGGCTGGTTCTCCAGGCCCTGAGAGACTACCTTCAAGTGTGGCATCCCAGGCTGGTTCTCCAGGCCCTGAGACACTACCTTCAAGTGTGGCATCCCAGGCTGGTTCTCCAGGCCCTGAGAGACTACCTTCAAGTGTGGCAACCCAGGCTGGTTCTCCAGGCCCTGAGAGACTACCTTCAAGTGTGGCATCCCAGGCTGGTTCTCCAGGCCCTGAGAGACTACCTTCAAGTGTGGCATCCCAGGCTGGTTCTCCAGGCCCTGAGAGACTACCTTCAAGTGTGGCATCCCAGGCTGGTTCTCCAGGCCCTGAGACACTACCTTCAAGTGTGGCATCCCAGGCTGGTTCTCCAGGCCCTGAGAGACTACCTTCAAGTGTGGCAACCCAGGCTGGTTCTCCAGGCCCTGAGAGAGTACCTTCAAGTGTGGCATCCCAGGCTGGTTCTCCAGGCCCTGAGAGACTACCTTCAAGTGTGGCATCCCAGGCTGGTTCTCCAGGCCCTGAGAGACTACCTTCAAGTGTGGCATCCCAGGCTGGTTCTCCAGGCCCTGAGACACTACCTTCAAGTGTGGCATCCCAGGCTGGTTCTCCAGGCCCTGAGACACTACCTTCAAGTGTGGCATCCCAGGCTTTTTCTCCAGGCCCTGAGAGACTACCTTCCAGTGTGGCATCCCAGGCTGGTTCTCCAGGCACCTTCAAAACAATAACTTAAGTTCTTACATTATTACCACATAAAACCCTGTTAATGTCCTACTGGAGCCTCACCTTGGTTAATAATCTTCACAAACTTTTGTTCTTATATTGTTTGTGTTCTACTGTTTGTGGTTACGCAGTTTGTGTTACATTGTGTTATGTTGTTTGTGGCTATATTGCTTGTGGTTATAATGTTTGTAGTTATAATGTTTGTAGTTATAATGTTTGTGGTTATATTGTTTGTGGTTATAATGTTTGTGGTTATAATGTTTGTGGTTATATTGTTTGTGGTTATATTGTTTGTGGTTATAATGTTTGTGGTTATAATGTTTGTGGTTATATTGTTTGTGGTTATATTGTTTGTAGTTATAATGTTTGTAGTTATAATGTTTGTGGTTATATTGTTTGTGGTTATATTGTTTGTAGTTATAATGTTTGTAGTTATAATGTTTGTGGTTATATTGTTTGTAGTTATAATGTTTGTAGTTATAATGTTTGTAGTTATATTGTTTGTGGTTATATTGTTTGTAGTTATAATGTTTGTGGTTATAATGTTTGTGGTTATATTGTTTGTGGTTATATTGTTTGTGGTTATAATGTTTGTAGTTATAATGTTTGTGGTTATAATGTTTGTGGTTATATTGTTTGTGGTTATATTGTTCGTGGTTATAATGTTTGTGGTTATAATGTTTGTAGTTATAATGTTTGTGGTTATAATGTTTGTGGTTATATTGTTTGTGGTTATATTGTTTGTGGTTATAATGTTTGTGGTTATATTGCTTGTGGTTATAATGTTTGTAGTTATAATGTTTGTGGTTATAATGTTTGTGGTTATATTGTTTGTGGTTATATTGTTTGTGGTTATAATGTTTGTGGTTATAATGATGGTGGTTATAATGTTTGTGGTTATAATGTTTGTAGTTATAATGTTTGTGGTTATAATGTTTGTGGTTATAATGTTTGTGGTTATAATGTTTGTAGTTATAATGTTTGTGGTTATAATGTTTGTGGTTATAATGTTTGTGGTTATAATGTTTGTGGTTATAATGTTTGTTGTTATAATGTTTGTGGTTATAATGTTTGTGGTTATATTGTTTGTGGTTATAATGTTTGTAGTTATAATGTTTGTGGTTATAATGTTTGTAGTTATAATGTTTGTGGTTATATTGTTTGTGGTTATAATGTTTGTGGTTATAATGTTTGTGGTTATATTGTTTGTGGTTATAATGTTTGTAGTTATAATGTTTGTGGTTATATTGTTTGTGGTTATAATGTTTGTAGTTATAATGTTTGTGGTTAAAATGTTTGTGGTTATAATGTTTGTGGTTATATTGTTTGTGGTTATAATGTTTGTAGTTATAATGTTTGTGGTTATATTGTTTGTGGTTATATTGTTTGTGGTTATAATGTTTGTAGTTATAATGTTTGTGGTTATAATGTTTGTGGTTATAATGTTTGTGGTTATATTGTTTGTGGTTATAATGTTTGTAGTTATAATGTTTGTAGTTATAATGTTTGTGGTTATATTGTTTGTGGTTATAATGTTTGTAGTTATAATGTTTGTGGTTATAATGTTTGTGGTTATAATGTTTGTGGTTATAATGTTTGTGGTTATAATGTTTGTGGTTATAATGTTTGTGGTTATAATGTTTGTGGTAATAATGTTTGTGGTTATAATGTTTGTGGTTATAATGTTTGTAGTTATATTGTTTGTGGTTATAATGTTTGTAGTTATAATGTTTGTAGTTATAATGTTTGTAGTTATAATGTTTGTGGTTATATTGTTTGTGGTTATAATGTTTGTGGTTATAATGTTTGTGGTTATAATGTTTGTAGTTATATTGTTTGTGGTTATAATGTTTGTGGTTATAATGTTTGTGGTTATAATGTTTGTAGTTATATTGTTTGTGGTTATAATGTTTGTAGTTATAATGTTTGTGGTTATAATGTTTGTGGTTATAATGTTTGTAGTTATATTGTTTGTTATAATGTTTGTAGTTATAATGTTTGTAGTTATAATGTTTGTGGTTATAATGTTTGTAGTTATAATGTTTGTGGTTATAATGTTTGTGGTTATAATGTTTGTGGTTATAATGTTTGTGGTTATAATGTTTGTGGTTATAATGTTTGTAGTTATAATGTTTGTGGTTATGTTTGTGGTTATAATGTTTGTGGTTATAATGTTTGTGGTTATAATGTTTGTGGTTATAATGTTTGTGGTTATAATGTTTGTGGTTATATTGCTTGTGGTTATAATGTTTGTAGTTACACTTCAATGAAGAACTGGATATATGAAATGGGCGATTAAGTCACTGCTGATTTTATTCCAGACAAGAGCAAGGATAGAAAATCTAGCGAAGATGAGGGGAGAAGAGCATACTAATTGATAAATTAGACACACGAGTACCACTTGGGTAACTTTACTGAGAAAAAGTTTCTCCACATAATGGCTTCATCAGTCATATACAAAAAAGAATAGAGAAGATCAGAAGAGTTTGAGGTAATCAGTTCCTCAGCCTGGAGTAGTTGTAATTAGTTGATCAGGCCCTGATCCACCGGGAGACCTGGTCATGGACCGGGCCGCGGGGGCGTTGATCCCCGGAATAACCTCCAGGTAACCAGTCCATCAATCTTGGTTCTCGGAACCTGTCAGACACACCAACATCTTGGGATTTGATACACAGAATTCTTCACTTGGCAAACCTATAGGCATGACCTACTTCCAATGTGATACCGCGTACGATTGCTGCACCTCATCTGTCTACAATATATATAAGCCACTTCGAGCATATCCCATATTCTTTTCAAGATTACATCGACTCCAGGCTGAGGGACTAAGTACCTCAAACTCCTGATCTTCACCATTCTTTGTATAGGACTAATTAAAATTAGGGGTAAGGACTAATTAAGCCACTGCATAGCGAAACGTTACCTTAGTAAAGATACCCATGTGTTACACATGTGTCTAATTTATCAACTAGTCGGCTCTCTGAAAAATTTATTTGCAGCACATAAACTGCATGACTCGGGCAGCCAGTGCGAGACTAGAAAGTCTCCGATCCATTATGGAATATGCAGCAACGGCAATCGGCCGCCCATGACGGCTTCATAATGGTTAGCGCCCAACTCTAACACCTAACCCTGGGCACTGCAGTGTGTAAACAGGTGCGGTCGTTTGCGGGGATTAGAAGTTACCAGTTACCTTGCCATATCCACCTGATAAAGTTTAGAAGTTGTAAAAATTACAAGATTTGCCACAAGCCTAGTCCCAGAGCTAAAAAGGGTGCATTAAGAGGAGATTTAAATGATTTGAACCTGACGACTCTGAGAGGACAAGCCATGACATGATAATGCATAAAATTATCAAATGATCTGATGAAGTAATACAGTAGATATGAGCAGATATTTTAGGTACTAGAATAAACAGCAGTTAAAAATATCAGGCGAGTTACAGGGGAGTTAGGAAGTATTTTCTCTATCTCAGGATAATAGTGAAATAAAAATTAACTGGATGTAGAAGTGGTGGAGGCAAACTCCATACACAGTTTGAAGAAAAAACATGCCTGAAGAACCCAGAAACTAGAATGCTAGTTGAAGAAGCTGAAGAGGTCGGACCAGATGTTTCGACCTACAGTCAAACCGGTGGGCATATATACACACACACACACAGACAAATACTGTCCTCCTTCGCCTATGCAAAAGATTGACTACTAATCTAGACCAACACAGCTGTTCAGGTTCCCTCAACATGGCGATCAATATTCCAATGGAATGAACTTTTACGCTCCATATTACCTCAAGGGAAAACTCTGGCGCTTCAGTCGCATTTTATTACAGTGTCCCCTAGTGGCTTCCCCTCACCCTCTTTGATACACTTCACCCTTCACCTCCCTCCTCCAAAACCTTCACTGATCATTATAATTCAAGCTTAGGGAGAGTCTAGAGTGCCTTGAACTCTACTCCTTACAACATGGGTGAGAAAGATTGAGATATTTTCTTTTCAATTTGAAAGCCTCACGGAGGTGCCTGCAATTAGTATTTAATGACAGAAAAAAATAGATTATTTAATATTTAACCTCCCTAGGTAATTTAATACTCATTGAGCAATAATCATTCCCATATACATAAAAAAATATTTAGCTTAATTTTAAAAATAGCAAATATGCAAAAAGTATCAGTCAAAATTTTTGGTATCGTCCCATCACTAATACTGAGGACACTGATTCCAAGAGAGACAATATATAGCTTTGTCAAAGTTGCTATTAACTTTACTAACCATACCACGGGTGGGGCTTGAACCCGCGGTCAGAGAGTCGTCAAACTCCAGACCGACGCGTTATCCACTTGGCCCAGTGGGTAACGCGTCGGTCTCGAGTTTTACGACTCTGACCGCGGGTTCAAGCCCCACCCGTGGTATGGTTTGTTTGCAATCACTGGGATTTCGCGAGTCATTAATTTGACTTTTTACTATTAAAAAGACAGAAACAACAAAAAATATCTCTGCTACCAAGATAAATATATGAGAGTCCTTTATAAACGCCAGCAAGCTGAGTCTAAAACTTTAGTCACAACTAAGGCAGCTCGTCAGGATTTAAGTTACAAAAAAGATTAGATATTTATTACAGAAGAGAGGAATTATCACACACTGGACGACATGACATGTAAGAGGTCAGGTTGTAAGAGAGGTCAAGTGTACATTTTAGAGTAATTCGAGTATATTGCTAGCTAAACACGAAGTTATTTAGTTATGGAAGAAAATTAAATAAATGGTTTACTTCTACGAGTATTGCAGAAGGCAACTGAATATACATTATTATAAATTATCGCCAGTAATACAACACGAGAGCATTTCGGTCGTTCTAACAAATATATTTTTCCAGCCACTGTTTACTAAATAGCTGGAACAATCAACAGGTTGCACATTCAACCTATGTGTGTATGTTGTTTCATTGTCGTCAGCAGCACTCAAGTGAATGATTTGTTTCGTTAATATAAACAAACCTCGTATTTGATTTACTGGAATTAGTTGAAAATATACACTCGACCTTCCCTTCAACAGACAGACCTCTTGTATGAGATTTCTTCTAGTATGTAGTAATTCCTGTTTATCCAGAAAGTGGATCTCCTCCTGCCCTACATCCTCTCTCTACAATGAATATATAGGAAAAATGGTTATAACTGACCGTAATTTTTAAAGGGGTGGACCGGTAAGCCAGCGGAAGGCCTCGGTCAGATGACCAAAAGCTCCAATGGCGGGTCATCATCTAAGACCCGCGTCAGGAGACACTTGTCCTGTTTCCTGACGAACCTTACCTAACCTAACATCTTCAATCCTCGTTTCTGATGGTTCTCCTCCAGTTATCTGTTCTACTCTCATCTTTTTCCACTTCCACTCACACAGACATTCGTTTTTTTTTCTTTTTTTTTTTTTTGTTTTTCTCGCGTCTTCAATATTTTCAACTTTCAACTTTCTTCCTCGCCACAATATTTAATCTTTCCGGTTCCCCGCCTCCTGCAGCACACTGATAGCAACAGACAGTTGAATCAGTTCCACATTACAAGGGAAGAATGGATCTCGGGTTCAAGATTTTTAGGAGAAATTCTTGGATAGACTTGGCATTTTGGAAACTATTTTCAATTCCTTTTGCATTTGGCATCGTGAATTTTTAGCTTCAGTTACATGACCACTTGCAAGTTTTACACTGATTTACACTGATTCACACTGATTTACACTGATTTACACTGATCGTTACCTTGTTTCCTTCTTCTCTTCCCTGCTGGTTACTTCTTGTATATTCGGGGGATTTTCGCCTCTACAGCCGCTGTACTGAGAGGTTTTAGTGGCCTTTATACTCTGCTCCAGTTTATGTATCTTCGTTTTTCCATTACCGGGTCAGTGAAATTTGTCCATGTTTCCCGCGGCTTACTGGAGGACGTGGTTTACGTCGGCTCGGAAATTTGCTGTCGCAGATCAACGCCCCTCGTATATTAGTTTCAGCGTCGTCTACAATGGATGATGCAGCGTTAAGATTTGTGTACTTGAGTCCGATGTGACAATTAGAAAAAAAATCTTTACGTTCAGTTTCCCAGTAAACTGAATATCTATCTACCACTTTTCCAGATACTCTTTGTCAAGAATTTTGTTACTCTTCCCCTCCATACATCATCGTCATTCATTATTATTAACTCTTCTGATGATTCTCAGTTACATTCTCTCTTCGGTTATGTTCCATCACGGTCACGTCATTGTTGATAATTAAGGTACTATTCCTCTCTAGTCTTGAGTGTTGTTATATACTAACAGCCCTAGTTAAGGCTGACGAAATTACCAACTAAATACAGAGATCATCTGCTGCCAGCATTATTCTATTATCTAAAATATTGATAGAGCATAAAAGCTTCCAACTCTCACTTGCAACACCTCAGACAATTAAAAGCATTCATAAGCTTATAACTAAAAAAACTGAATACAAATTTCAAAGCCAGACCTGGAAGCTGAAGTGGAAAGTACAAAACAGAAACCTAAAAAAAAAAAAAGAAAAAGCTGCAAGCACCAACAGATTAGCTAGTCAGATGGTCATCCAGTAGGTCTGGCGAAAAACTGGGAACCGCTTCAAGGTGGACACAAGACAAGGTAGTCTGTTTTTCAGTGCCATAGTGCCTTAGTGAGGCTCTGACTTAACATTATCTAAAGCATCATGTCAAGTCTTCCTCCTGAGGCTTCTCTCCCTGCCTAGCAACTGACAACCAAAATTTTTAAAGTGGTGGACGTTGGTAAGGCCACGGAAGGCCTCGGTCAGATGGCCAAAAGCTCCAGCTGCGGGTCATCATATGACTAAGACCAGCGTCAGGAAACGCGTGTCCTGTTTCCTGACAAATCTTACCTAACCTACCATTCTTCTCGCACTATAGTTCACGCGCTACTTCTCACATCCCCTCCACAGTTCAAATCAAAACGCGTATAATTCCCAAACTCACTAATTATTCCCTTTCCTCCATTTCAAGCTTATTATCCCAAATTATCTTGCTAAGGTAATAATTATAGGTGTGGTCTCCTCCCCAGAGTAATTATGAGTGTTACTGAGTGAGGGCCACCTCCAAGGTTCTCACCAAGTCATGTTAGTTCCGTGTAATGCTCTCGGTTTCAATTTGCTTGCCTGTAAGTGTAATTATTTCAGTACTTCGGTAAGGTCGTCGACACCAGCGAGGAAATGGAACACTCATGCTCTTCGTCCCTCACGTTAACCAAACTCATCCTTTCTCTCACTCCCACTGCCACCCTCTCTCGCACCCTTCCTCCCACTCCCACTCTCGCCACCCTAATCCATAAATCTCCCAGCATAATCCCCCACCCCCGTCCTCACTGTATACACCAACAAGCAGCACAATGTTGATGTCAGTAAATATATTTCAGATAAGTTTACAATAATTTAATAATAAACACAATGCAATACATTTTTTTCGTTAGGTTCAGAATGATTTTTGCGAAAATATTGCATCCACAAATTTTCGCTTGTCTTATTCGTCAAGAGGAGCGTTGTTATCTAAGCCAAAATAACAAGTGTTCCCTATTCGGCACATTAAATATATATATATATATATATA